>NW_011342982.1:0-17661 GCF_000735185.1 Notothenia coriiceps | reverse complement strand
TATGTATGTAAAAGGAGAATGTATGTGTGTAAGAGTGAAAATATATGTATGTAAAAGGAGAATGTATGTGTGTAAGAGTGAAAATATATTTATGTAAAAGGAGAATTTATGTTTGTGAGAGGACCAGTATGAATTACGGCCCCTCATACCGGTGGGAGTGTCTGGCGCGCGACAAACAACCAATCACATTAATCTCCCGCCCCGGACACACAAGCAAACGGTTCGATTGGCTAGCGCTTGTACTGGCATATGATTTGATTGGCTGGCGCTTCCGTCAACGCTTGAAAAGTTGAACTTTTCTCAACTTTCAGCTCGAGCAACGGAGGCAAAGTGAAGCAACGGAACCACAATGCAGTTCGGCAAAGGGTAACGTCACCCCATTCAAAGTGAATGGGAAGTGTCTCCGTTGAAGCACGCAACGGAACCGTGTGGACGATACGTAACCCTAACCCTCTAACCCAATGCTTCTCAAAGTGTGGTCCACGGACCACTGGTGGTCCGTGAACGCCCCCTAGTGGTCCGTAAGTATATGGCTAAAATTTCACATTTGAAATAAATAAATACGTTTAAGTTTTCTGCACTCTCGTGAAAATATCTCCCCAAAGGAGTGAGTTTAAGTTTCAACTTTGATCGCACAATATAGCACAGCGCAACACCTTCGTCACCAGAGATGGGGTCGTTAACTAAAAAAAAGTAATATATTACATATTACTTTTTAAAAAAAAGTAATATATTACACTACTTTGTTACTCTCTACATAAAGTAACTCGTTACTTTACTCGTTACTTTACTCGTTACTTTACTTGCAGGGCCGGCCCGCCCCTCCCTACAGATCAAGCAGACTGCGGCGCACCTACAGTGTAAGCGCGCCACAGTTTTGCCTCTGCAAGACTCCACTTGTACCCAATCACAAGTCTTTCTTTTTATTTACTCTTTAATAAAATAGGCTACCAGCCTACCACAACAAGCTAACGGTCTGTGAAACGTAAAGACNGAAACTGATAAACTTTTCGTGGAGGAGATTATGACGAATTCTCGTATCCATCTACCACAAGAAGCAATAATGACACTAATACTTTCACTAAATGTGTAATAATGCCAATATCAATCGGTTGATTATTGTTGATAGTAGAATTTTGTATGAAAATTGAACACACACCATGTCGGACTCCCCCCCCTTCTACCTGAGTCCCTGTTTTCCCGGTATTTTCCCCCCTTACACACACACGACCGACGTTGTCTTACATTCTAATATCTTAGTCGCCGGTCCAACGCATAGTCTGTGGTTTTCCACAGACCAAAAAGCAGTTTTGACTTTCTGTGTTTCTAATATAGAGAACACACTCATTTGTCCTACAGCCCTTCCATTTGTTTGAGCTATTGTTCACATCTTTACTTCAAATAAAAGGTTTCACATTGTATATCTCCAGCTTCCTTTACACATACTGTTATTATTAATACAAAGTAACCAACCACACACGTCTATTGAAAACAAGTAGATTTCCCTGATAATTGACATGCTGAAAATCTTTGGAAGAATGTCCCCTCCCCCAGCTCTCTCGTCCCTGTCATAAAAGCTGCTTCCATTTGGTGTAGAGTAATACAACATGTTTAAGCTAATTTCTCCACAATGTTTGTAGCCATTTAGTACCCACACATGAAAGAATAAGAACAGAGGTATAGTTGAACAGTAATCATGTAGCACATATATTTTTACTGCAATGAAAACACACATATTTGCCCCAAGCATGTGTAACGCACCCTCTTCTTTTATGAGGGAAACATTCCAGAGTCTTGGAGCTATCCCCAAATTAGGATGTCCCCTGCTCCCATCCTTCTCTAAACATAAAGACTTCACCTCAATATATTGGGGAGGGAAAATATACTTTGTCCCTTCAAATTTAACACACATGAATATATATAAGGTGACATTAAAATGAATATACCAGATTTAACTTTCCTGCCATAACACGTTACTTTAATACTTCAAATAATTCAAATAATCCTTCAATGTGCACTCTTTCAACCGGTGAACTCGCATCTTGAACGTTTATGCCGGTGCACCGATGCGAATCGGTGAATCTTAACATCTCTAGTGTATAGGTGTGTAAGCCAGACTTTTTGTGTGTGGACCTGTAGGCCTGTGTGTGTCTGGCTCCTGTGTGCACACACTGTACCGTACGTGTACGTGTGTATGAGGTATCACTGTAGGCATGTGTTGATGCACTATAGTGTATGTTCCTAATCAAACACCCTTACTTCTTTCTCTCCTCTCTCCCTGTCTCCGCTTAGCCCTCTCTGCTCTGATTTGGTCTTCTGCCGGCCGTGGTGACCAGCAGAGCAGAGAAATTGCCTGTTATCTAGAGGGTCGATTCTTCATGGGGTCCCGTAAATTGCTTTGTATTGACACACTGTCAGAATTGGGATCCTCATGTTAACCCCAAGATCTGGCCCTCAGGTGAGGTGAAGTGATTCTCCTCCAATGCAAACTAAACCCCTATTGTCGCTGCAGGCTAGCGCTTGGCTACTTCAGAGGGGTCCTTTTAAGATTGATCAACGCAAATTAGAATTTTTAAAACACTTTTTAAGCCAGTTAGTGTCAAAGAGTAAAGGCAGCCGGCAACTCAGATGGACTTCCACGGTGTATGACCCTTGACAGCTGCAGTACCTCTTTCCTTATCTTGTGGGAGGCATTTCATCACAATCAATCATACTGGGATGACAGCTATGGTGGCCAGCAGGGCTCACACAGCCCACAGAGAGTATGATAGACGTGATTGTGAAACACCCACGTTGTGAAGAAAAAGGAGACGATTCTGGCTGGTTTTTAAATGACTTGAGATGTTTGACAGGTCTCACATGAATGTAAAGGATTGTTTTTGATTTTGTTTGCCTGTTTTGTGGGGCCTTATTGCATTTGCCATTTTGATTAAATAGCACGTCGTGGTCCTGCAGATTTGGCCCTCCCTTTTAAAATGTGTACAATCCGCTTATGGCTTTTATTTGGATCAGATAGTGCTGTGGGCGGGACATTGAATGAGCCTACAGGTGTGGTTACAGACAGAAAAGCAAAAATATGACTATCATAATGAACAGTTTTCACCCCATGTCATTAATAAAGTATTTATTTTAAAGCGAAAAATCATTGCGGAAATGTGGGTTTGTGTATGCGCAACATTAAGAGGATGTCAAAACCTCCCCATGCACTCTGTGTCTCTGATACTCAGCTAAAGAGGTGTGTGTGTGTGTGTCTGTGTGTGTGTGTGTGTGTGTGTGTGTGTGTGTGTGTGTGTGTGTGTGTGTGTGTGTGTGTGTGTGTGCGTGCGTGCGTGCGTGCGTGCGTGCGTGCGTGTGTGTGTGTGTGTTGTAAGAGAGATGGATTCAGAAGGAGGTGAGCAGTAGAAAGTGCGTAATGTGTTGTGAACGGGAAACCCATTGGGAATGGTGCGAGGAGCTCTGCATATCTCATAACTCGCACACATACAAACAAACAAACAAACACACACCAGCTGGCCTTCTCCTCCCAATTTGTGTAGGCTACGTCTGCCTCTGTGTGTTTTTGTCTCCTGTGAAGTGCTGTGTGTCCAGGTGCTTCAACTTATTCTATGTAGGACAGCCTTGAGATTAGCACGCTATTCGGACCCTCCTTCCCCTGAGACCGGATCACTGAATGAGTACATGCATTTTCTTATTTTAAATAATAGGAAAGGTGGTTCCACATTGGATTTCGTGGTGCAGTGATGACATATTTATGTAGGCCAGGGCAGAAGTTAGCATAGCAAGGGCTACCTCGACAAAAGGCTAACAGGGAGAAAATATGATAAGTGGGTAACACATGTTCTCTTCTTAAATGTTTTGTTAAGCAGAATTTTCTCCACATATTAACACCTTTTTTTTATAAAATTGTATTGTAAATGCAATAGCTAAGAGTAAATGGCTAACGCAAGGCCATTTTTCAAATCTTTTTTTTGGTTATGACTTGCATATGTTTTGCTTTCTAATAACTGTAATGGACAGCATTCTCTTCATGTGGCGCTTGTATCCTTTTGATTAATGAAGGGGGTTTGTTGCAAACTAAGCGACAGGCTTATTTGAGGTGGACATTGAAGGTATACCAGCTTTTCTGCAGTGTGGGTAGGCTTCTATAGAATACTCCTTTATATTAATGTCACTATTTTGTGTGTGCTATCATGACAGTAGAGAGAAATATAACCGCCTAATAATAATCAAACTGTGAATGTTTCTGCTTTCTGAACAATTTCAGCAGATAGAAACTAATTCAAGTAGCCTATACTTGTTTATTTTTCCTGATGGTCTGAATAAGTTAAAAAAGCTAAATCTAGGCAACTGCGTGTGTTGACAGTAGTAATTAGTACTACATTTAGATAGGTATCAAAATGAGTGATCAATGTAGAGTTTATGATGAGAAAGAACATTGGTGACCTAAAAGAAAATATCAGACATATGAAGATGAAAGGAGGTCTTCTCTCCACTCTTCTCTGCTTGCTGGATATTAGCATAACAAAAAAGCTCAGACTGCAGGCTGTTTGGCAGGAAACCAGCACTAGTTGCTGCTTGCATGAAGGCTGTGTGTGAGGGAAGTTATGGAGGGAACAATAGAGAAAACTTTGTGTCACACACTTTGTAAGGCTAATCCTTTCTAAAAGTGATTTAGTCTTGCGTTACGCCTGATTTAATATGTATTTCTTAAATGGTGCCTTTTTTGTTTGAATGCAGAACAATCTAAAACGACATTCATTCAATTCAGTTTAAATTATTTTAGTTTTGCTAAATCCCTAAACTTTTACAAAGAGAAATATGCTTTAATTACATTTTCTTAAATGATACAGGTTTATTTTTCATGCTTTGTGATTATCTACTTGCAACATTGCTGTGCCCTTTGAATTGAGAGTATTGTATCTTGTGCAAAATAGTCAAACCAATCAGACCATTTCATTTAATATTAACAAAGCATGCATTGTTGGCTTAAAAGTCAAGTGTTTAGCTGTTGAATATTACAATTTAACATTTACCATTCGTATATCACATATCACAATGTATTCACTCTCTAAACTTTTGTTTTTCGTATATTTAAAAAGTGATCCGGCAGCAGTTTGTGTTGAAATCTCAGGGGATCTCATGATTCAATTTGATTCAATGTTTGAAATGTCTTAGTAGTATTATATTGTGGTAGTAATGATCAAAACAGTTCAAACTGTTTTTACTTTATGCAGGGTATGAAAGAAAACTTTAAGGCTGAAGATGAACTGAAAAAGGGGCATTCACAGACAGATACTCAGTAGTTGTTGGTATATTTTTATTAATATGAGAGTTATTCAAACAAATTAAACAGAATGCTGTTTTCCTGAAATAGAGCTTTTGGTATCAAGCAGATATTTAACAAAGCTGTTCAGTTTCAAACTCTGCAAAATGCTTTTCATACATTTCAAGCACTGCTCAAGTGTTTTTAATCATGGGGTGTTTATTTTATGAGCCCATGTAATCTAATTTTCTTTGCCAAACACCACAACTCTACAGAAAAAACCCTGGTAAATGGAAAACGACTAAACAATGCAAAGCTTTTGAACCCCTTTGGGGCGTAGTTCTGGCAAAATGGCATCTTTCCCGTATGGTGATTCACAGATAGTGTGCAGCAAGCTTTGCCGTGGTCCACCTCTATCTGTAAATGTCAACGTCTTTACTTTAAAGAAACATCCCACTGCGCCGTAGTCTCCGGAGAGCCAAAGAGGTCAGAGAAAAAGCAGGGAGAGTAGAAAAAGATTTCCTTCAATACAAAATGCTGCTATTATTCATATGGAGTGTTGAAATACACTCCTCGCAGACCCTTGTTGAGTACTCTCATTGGGAATCAGCTGGAGTCGACTCCATTTTCAGCCTGTTGAAGAAAGTGGCGTCTTGTAGAGGCCAAGAGCAGCGGAGAGGCTCTGAGGTGACGCTGGCACCCGGACGCTAAACACGCCTGCGGATGCAAACACACATTGCAAATATGTGAGTGCACTTGAACGTGTGAAAACAGCCACAAGCTACACTAAAAAATGACTTGTTAAGATCTCTTGAAACTAACATGAACATCCAGCACATTCTGACTTTGAAGTACGTGATATAAGAGTGATACAAGCAATGAAACTTTGGGATTTAAAGATGAAAAAGTTTGAAACTCCTCCAAGAATTATGTAATATACGTTGCGCTGTCTTAAAGACTTCTCACCCTGTTTCAGCATTTTCTTGGTAAGTAGCCTACCATTGCACAAATTGCCGTCTTATGGCCCCTAGACAATTACGTTAAAATAGTTAAACATTGAAGAGGTAAGTTGGGTAGAAAAGCAAAGTGTCTAAAAAGATAAATCTAGAGCAGTGGTTCTCAACTGGTCAGGCCTCGGGACCCACATTTTACTTGGTCTATACATCGCGACCCAACATTTTGAAGCACTCAAATCTATTCAACAAAAAAACGTGCTGTAATACAGTATATACGCTTTTTTACAGTGCATATATCCCTTCACAGAACTAAAGTATGCTTTTAAAAAAGGTTTAATGAGAGGATGGAATCAAAGCTGAACTATATAAAAAGGCACACATGCTGAAAACCCAACCCCAGCAGGGGGGTCTAGGGGGATCCTCCCCCGGGAGATTTTTAGAAATACTAACATAAACTATGCATTCTGGTACACTCTGAGAAGAAAATAAATCTATCTAATCTATTACTACCCGACATATTAATAATATTTTATGCCATTGTTTATTTTTCACGTTGTTCTGAAATCTTGCTGCGAGAAGAGTAAAGAGGAGATAGTCTTTGTGACTTACTTTCAATTGTGGGTAAGGGTAGATAGCTCCCATTGTTCTGTGACCTGTCAATCATTAAACCGGGGGTCATATTTCATTATGTGTTCATTTTTATCTGAAGTTGTACCCATGGATGTATAAAGAAGAGTTATACCGCAAAGTTATTCTCCGTGGGGACTTCCGGCAACAATCTTGATTCTGATTGGCCAGAAGACTCGAAAAAACATCAGCAAAGATATTTTATTGAGAAGATGGTCACTACGTGACAGAAGTTTTCAAAACCGTTTATGGTCTTCCAGTCCAACGCCGACTGTATGCATAGCGTTAGAAAATCGGGCCTTCAAAATAAAAGTTTGACTTTTTCCACAAAAAAAAAAAAAAAAATCCAATTTTTTTTTCTTTTTTCTTTTTGTTCTTCACTCACACATCCGCGACCCACTCGAAACGGGTCCGCGACCCTATTTCGGGTCGCGACCCACCAGTTGAGAACCACTGATCTAGAGTGTAAGCTTTGTTGCACTTCATATTGCATTTGAAACTTTATTGAAGGGACCCTAGAGCGCAACAGTTTGGAAGCAAGCTAGTTTTTAGCCGACTAGCGGTTAGATATCTAGCTAACCTAGGTTGTGCCAACTAGACTTTTTTTTTCAAGCAGCCAATTAGGTTCGCATAAAGCACCAAGATTGGAAACAGTTGGCCGGTTCCTTCTAAAAAATTAAAAAACATATGTCTGCCTGCACCTCTATTGCGAAACAACTATCACAATATCTAGTTGAAATGGTTTCAAATCTAAATAAATAATTGCTCCATATTACAGAGAGTTCTCCCTTGATAGTTCTTTAAGATATGAGCGAAACAACCATGGAGATCACAAATCTCCAAGTTCACTTGGAAATGTATAAAGAGAGACTCTGCATCTATAATCAGGAAATAAAAAAGGCACAACAGTCTTTCTTCTCTGACATCATTACCAAAAACAAAAACAACTCACGTGCCCTGTTTGCTACCGTCGACAGACTAACAAACCCCCCAGTGTCAGTAGCCTCTGAATTTCTATCCACCAGGGCCTGCAATGTATTTGCCTCCTTCTTCACTGACAAAATTATGAAAATTAGACCAGCAGTCAGTGCCTCTGTCAGGGCTCTCGACTAACTTTTTTCACCATCCTCCCGGAATGGAACCGTCCCGAAATACAATCTAAGCCGTCCCGAAATGAATGTGGACCGTCCCGAATTTAAAATATTAGTTCTATTTCGTCCTTACTGACCCCCAGAGGCGGTGCTTTAGCACTGCATATGTCCATCGCCAGAGTTGGGTGTAACGTGTTGCAAAGTAAAAGTAACGTGTTACTGTAATAATATTACTTTTGTCGGTAACGGACTAGCGCGTTACTTTTATAATTCAGTAATCACACTACAGTTACTAACATTGCCCCGACACGCGTTACTTCGTTACTTTTATAAAATAATCACACTCACTGACAGATTTTGAGTTGTCTCATGGCAGTTAGGGTATAAGGGACAAACCACGGGACTTTACTTCCTCTTGATACCGTCGGTTATTTACAAAAAAACACCTAAATATAGCCTGTTGTTATTGTGCTTCTGTCTTTCTGTGTCTTTTCATCTGTAAACTCCCTCAACGGGGCCGCTCGCTCTCTTTTCTTGATTGTCCTCTCACGGGTGAACAGTTCAATGTCCCGCTTCATTGTAGGATTTCTGCCATGTCTCTACCACTTTAGTTTGACCATCTCTGTTACTAAGTTATGGAATAAATAAGTAATTAGATACCTTACCGTTACTGCGCTCATAAAGAATGATAAGAATAAGAATAATGCGTCTTGAACTGGTTTAATTAATTAGTGTCTTTACGTTTCACAGACTGTTAGCTTGTTGTGGTAGGCTGGTAGCCTATTTTATTAAAGAGCATATCAAAAGAAAGACTTGTTTTATGTCTTCCTTAATTAGACCCTCCAGAAAAACGCGATCGCAGAATTTATCGCATAATCAGCAAAATGGCGCAGATTTTTAAAAGGCCGCATATTTATCAAAAGGCCGCATAATCCCCGCATTTTTCCACGAAAATTGAGAAAAAAAAAGTTAACTCGTCTTGACGTGAAAAGTACTGACGATGATGACCGTGACGTCATCAGCTCGCGCATCACAGAAGGTAACAACACCGTAGAGTCGAACGTGTGGAACTCACAAGACGAACACTTCTTGCTAAAGACCGGGGGCAAGCAGTACCCCGATGTCTTTTCACGAAAGTGGGGGGAAACTTAATTCTGCACCCGTGCAACTGTGTGTTGGAGCATACGCTCCTGAGAGAAAGTCGACGGTGACACCCCACTTTGATTCATTCAAACATTCGAATGGTTTCTGCTGCTGCGGCGGACAACAAACCAAACAACTCACGTTCACGAGGCATCAACCTCCAAACCCTTTTGAGGGCAACAAGAAACGGAAAGTGGAGTGCCTACAAGATGAAGCTGGTCAGATACACGAACGAGTAAATGAAACAGAATGAGTGCGGGAGTGGTTGTGAGAGAGAGAGAGTGTGATTAAATCAGCCCCCATTGCTTTTGCAATAAATACAACATTGAATGTGTTTAATTGAATAGGAAAGGGGTTTAACGTTAGTCAGCGCAGCGTTGTGTGTGAGAGAGAATGAAATAAGACAGCCCGAATATTTAAAAAATCATTCTTTTTCGCAACTTTCCGCTATTTCACAACTTCCCAGGCAATTTCACCGCGATAAAATCACAATAAAAACCCCGCATGTTTAATCGCATAATCAAGATTCTTTAGCCCGCATAATCAAGGAATTTTAGGCCGCATAATCAAGGATTTTTGCCCGGCGTTTTTCTGGGGGTACTACTTAATGCAATAAGTAATTGGGGGTACAAGTGGAAGTTTCGCAGAGGCAAAAACTGTGGCTTACACTGTCAGGTGCGCCAGTCTGCGTGGATCCGCTCGTAGGGGGGGTCAGGCGGCCCTGCGAGGTAAAGTAACGAGTTACTGTTATGTAGGACAGTAACGAAGTAGTTTAATATAACTTACTTTTTTAAAAAAGTAAAGTATGTATGACATTACTTTTTTGTTTTAGTTACGACCCATCTCTGTCCATCGCACGCATGCGCAGTTCGAGTACCTATAGGAAGAAAAAAAAGTCACGCAGTGACCCACGTGACTCACGGCTACATAAGGCCGGCGTCATTAGTGGATCGGTTCTGCTTTTCATCTCTCTGGGCTTCGGCGAGGAGTACCGGGGCGGCTACAGTTTCTTGTAGCCTACAGCGTTCAGGTTTGAACGTCTGATCTGAGGGATTTCTCTGCAAGCACTGGCCGCATGCAGCTTGCGTGACTGGGCAGTCGGGCTACGTGTGCGGCCGTCCTCCAGGAGCCTGGTGGCCGGCTGTGCGCTGTGCAGTAGTGATGGGGAAATTATGGATCTTTGAAGGGAGGGCCGGATCTTGTGGCTCTGTTCCTTTCAATAGCCGTTCAAAAGAGGCCATTTTTTTAAAAGGTGGTGAAGTGTGTATAGGTTATCTGGCGAAAATAATCACTCAAGGATCAGATGATTGACTGTATTGCCAGACCTAATTCAATAATACTGTAAACATGACAGAAGGTGGCGGCCAATAATACATGTCATTCATGTCAGTAAATACTTTTGGTCCTGAAAAGAGGCATCTAAATGTAGCTACTTTGAATTTAGCCCTCCTGTATGTGTTAGTAAATCAAAGTTGGGCTTGCCTTTGAATGAAATTCACCGCAACCTTAATATTAGATACTGTGTTTGTTAAGTGGCCGATGGAAAGATTGATTTGTCTGACGCCTGCTTTAAAGGATATGTTGCGCTTTAACAAATGGTGCGGGCGCTTTATCACTGCCCGGGTTTCTGGTTGAAGTGCATCCAAGTGGCTGCTGCGTTTTCGCGTTTGGCCTGCCATTTTCGGCAATTCCGAAAAACACCATGCGTCCTACGCTGTCCTGTAAGGCACTTGTTATCGACTTCTCTGCTCTCCGCGTGTATTCCGTTAAGACCCACCCCATTCTCAGCTCCCTCGTGCTGAAACCTTGGGCTGAAACCTANTGTTTAAAACCAACCTCGTCTCCGCGTGTCGTTTGGTAAGCTGGGTAAATTCGTACAAAGGAAGGGATTAAGAAACACCAGAATACAAGTTAAACAATAATCTTTTATTGTTTAACTTGTATTCTGGTGTTTCTTAATCCCTTCCTTTGTACGAATTTACCCAGCTTACCAAACGACACGCGGAGACGAGGTTGGTTTTAAACATCCTCCAAATCTCCAACAACATCGGCTACAGTTTGGGTTGAACCGGGTTGAACTCGCGATGCATCGATTGCGTAGCGTCTTTGCATCGGTAAAAAAATGATTAATTCATATAAAATCCCCTCATCTTGTCAACGCTCAGCAGAGACGATCTTTGATATTTGCTTCGCCACTACGGAGGCTGAGAGTCTCAGTTATCAACACACGGAAGTTGAAGAGAAAGAGAAACACAGCGCACCGAAAAATACCTACAAATCAAACGTTTGGCAACACTCCGGATTGTTCAAGAAAGACGGTGTAATAGTCCTTTATGCTATATAGTTGACCGCAGGTCATGGAGAGAAATAAGGTATCCGTAGACCTTTGTATGAGGTATCTTTATTACTTAACAGGTCTACAGCCATGATACATATATCCGTCCTAGATGCGGACTTGCATACACACAGTATCACTCCGCAGCCGCACCCCATCAGTAACGTCCTGATGGTATATGTGCGCGGCACTATATACTACAGACGTCAACTTGAAAGATCGCTCGCAAATTGTTAACGATGCCGAGCCGCTTTAAAGTACACAAGTAGTTCGAGGAACTTAGCGACGCAAATAAAGAGGCGACGTGGGGTCTGCAAAAGAGAAACCTGAAAGTGAGACATATGAGTTAAATCACTCAGTGAGGTGTTCTGTCAGAGAGAGGTGTTTAGTAGTTTACAGCAGCCTGTGACGGCCAATAATAATTTAAATGTCTTCCCTAAGCAGTTATGAAATACCTGTTTGTGAAAGGTTATTTGTATTCTTTATTGTTCATATAGAAACCACTGCTTTCTGCTCACTGGTGAGTTAGCCTATGACTGAGTGTTAAGCACATCACGCTGGCAGCTAGGGCATTGCACTGTGGTAGTTGTTATTTGCACATTGTTAATCATGAGCAATGTATCCTTACATTGTTTAACTGTGAGGTGTTATACAATTGTACTGTACTCTGGAGAGCTTTTAAAGGTAAAAAAATAAACGGCATGATGGGATGTGCAGTACCAAATATGTAAAGCACTTTTTTTTTAATGTAGGATTTGCTGCATATAAGGAAAAAAACAAAAATCCTCTGTCGTACCATATTGAAGTATCATTATTTTTGCATCGTGTTGAATCGCATCGTATCGCCCCGAATCGCATAATGTTGAATCAAATCGTATCGAACTGTATCGCAACAGGGGTGAATCGTATCGTATCGCATCGCCTGGTGTTTCAAATGTATCGTTAATGTATCGTATCGTGGCAACGTATCGAGATGCGCATCGCATCGGCCTCAGTGATGGAGATGCACATCCCTACTATACACGCAGCGCTTTCACTCACACAGCTGATATGGATGCGGCTCAGGAGAGGGAGGAGTGTGAGGCAGTGGATAAGAGGCACCACCAGACTGAGAGAAGTACAGAAAACTAAACACAGAGCAAGGAGACTCACAATGAGAGAAAATGGTTTCTGAAAATAAATGAATGAAGTTTTACAAAGAAAATATTTTTTATTCCCAAAAATGATAATTACATCATGGGTAAAATTGACTGCCTGGGCTGTTTTTCAAGCAGACCTCAAAACTGTAGAAAAGAGAAATGTGTATGCTTGGTTTGTGCAACTAATCAGTACTTCATCATCATCATCATCATCATCATCATCATCATCATCATCATCATCATCATCATCATCATCAGAAAAAAGGCTATAAAAGGTTGAATATCGTTTCCTTGGATAGGAAAGGCCAATTTGTTACATGAAAATTAGGGCTGTCAACCTAAACGCGATTCATCTGAAAAAAAAATAAAGGAAACTCATCACTAGGTTTGCCATGTAATAGTTGACTAATCAATTTTTCAATAGTCGATTAGTTGAAAACAAATATATATATATATATATATATATATATAATGTATATAAAAAGCTCCATCCTTGCGCTGACGTGTCAGCCGGAAATACCCAGACTTCATTCAGATCGGAGCCTGGTCATTAAGTTAATTTGGTCGAGCAGGAAATCCAAAGTGTGGACCCTTCTGAGCATGTAAAGGCAAACTACGATGGCAAAAAGTCTCCTCCATACCCACACCATCGGAGCGCATGCCGGCTTCATAACAAAACACGGCGTTTAATTATCCCGACAACAACATGTCTTTCTCAGACTCGGAGGAAGAGAGCAGCAATAAGTCAGGCATTAGCCTATCTTTGTATCAACATATATAGACCTATATTATATAATCATTCTTACCTCAGAAAACTATAAAGCTTTCATTTCATGATGAGGGCGTAATCGACGCTCATATTTTCAGTGTTTCCGTTTCCTCTGTAAAATGTATATATTTATAATCATAATGTATAATAAACGTGCAACGATTTGTTGACTAATCGCCTTAATTGACGACTATTGGTCGACTAGAAAAATCTTTAGTCGAGGGCAGCCCTATTCATCACATAAATCACGCCAGTTTTTTAGAATAACTTTTTCATCAACAGAACAACAAAAAAAGAAATGTTGCATGTTGTACAAGCCAAACCAGCCTTAAAGTGTTTTTTCCTCATTTGAAGAAAAACAATTTGAAAAGCATTGTATTTTATGTGTGTATCTGATATTGGGCCATCATGGTAATTATACTGCACTGAAAGGCTTTATGTCCTCAGCAATTGGGTACAAATATTATTGCGGATGTCTGTATCGTCAATCAGCCAATATAAATAAGAAAATATCCCCAAAACTGTTCTCACCAAAAATATACATGGCTGTCTACTTGATGCTTTGGCATCTGATTATTTTTCACACAATAATGGACAAGGGTTTCTTGTTGAACAGTCAAAGACAACATGTACAATTTGGCAGCGATTCTTCTTTTAAGTCTGGCAGTTGAAGCAGCATATTAAGGAGATGTTCAACAATCACTTATGGGTATTATGTTCAGGCTCCACAAATGTTTGTTCTTATAATGTGTGGATACTGATGTACAGTGGTGCATTGGAGAAACAACTGCAGAGCATGAAAGCAAATTCAAGTATGGCACTGAGATGACACGGTGAGGGAGAGGGGAAATGGGCCTTCACAGAGAGAAATGCAGCGGGAGAAAAAGATTTAGGTAAAAGACATGGAATGAAGTGCAAAGGATTGTGGGTAAATCATATGTTTGCCTGCTGTGAAGGGTGAAGCTCTGGACTCTGGAGGCAGAGGGAAGAGAAAGCTCCTCCAATCCAGAGCCAGTCTGTTAAGTCGTGGAAGAGTGAATAATATCGCTAATCAATCCTGATCATTAGAAACATGTAATGGTTTCTTGTTCAAAAGCGTTCACGGGCCTTGTGTTTGTCATTTTGCAACTCAAAAAATGTCCTTGGCTTTCGACTTTTTTTGTATTTCCTGCCTAACTTTAATTTGGTGAATTTCAAAGTGAACCATGAACCGTTCTTTTAAATAAAATGAAAACAGGCTACCAAAAGACAATGAATTAACCATGTCAGCATGATATGGTTTGATATTTGAATGTAAGGTACAACTGATGTATTTGGTCATAAAATTAAGAAAACCATCCAGTAGGACAACAGGTTCATATATTCCCCAAGCACACATATGTGGTTTAGAGGGATGACCTTCAATTGGCTGCATGTATTCACCTGTAACTTTACCTCTGGGTTTTCTGGTTTTACGTTTTAAGTTATTCTCTTACATCTTTAGTCTTCACCAAAGAGCCAGCTCTTTCCCAGAAACACCTTTAAACGATGAGAATATATTAAAAGAGAGATCACCTATTTCAAAGGAGGATTATAGGCAATATCACACACACATGCACTAACAGAAATAGGGAAAGCATACAGCTGTCAAAATAATTGATCTTCATCTTCCGCTCTTTTTATCATACTCTTCCTCTCATCTCCATGAACCATAAATGTATGAAAAGGAGCGGGAGCAGCCAGGTGAATACACTACAACTTGGTTACCATGGAAACACAGTTAGCAACTCTCAAGATGATACTGTATTTAGAATTCTGTACACAGACAAACTAAATATGTGTTTTAGGTGGTATAGTATTGAAAGTAAGAATACCTGCTAATATTTTCTTACTGCTACCTGACTGACCTTTGACCTTTTAACTTCAACATGCAAGGTACATGTAAAACCTCTGCACTCTTACTCTTCAAACGTTGGAGTCGGAAATCAGTCCAAACTGACTTATCAAAATCATACATAAAGTGGTGCAGTGATGAGGTATTTATGTAGGCAGACCTGGGAAGTTAGCATAAAAAGATCTACAGCAACAAAAAGCAATGGAATTTTTCCATAAGGCAGACAATAAAATCTTTGGCAAACATACGTTGATGATAGTTCCAGATTTTGTTCAGCAGTATAATATGATATCCACACATTGTTACACGTCCTTTTGTTCTCCTCCTCCCCATTGCAAAGCTGCACCTGATCTGTTCCTGGCTCCACCTCCGCTCATATGGGGGTTATTCCCTATCTTTATTCAAGAGCCTGGTCTTTAAATTTGAGAGCACAATTTATTGAATTCATGTTCAGATTATGTATTTCTTTCCCTCAAACCCTGTCCTCACACTCAAATAGTGCCTAGTACTAATTCTTGCGCTTAGATTTGCTCTGCTTCTGCTCAAACTGTACGCTTGCACTCAGATATATTTCTGCTTGCACAGATTTCCCGTGTTCCAGTTTAAAACCTTCTCCTCGCACTCAGGCTCTTTCTGTGCGCTCGTCAAATGTCTACTCTCAGATTTCTGCTGTGCGCTTCGATTTTTTGTGCTACAGTACAACCCTGTCAAAATCCCTCAACCAATAGGAGGCCAGTTATCCTTGCGGGTGCGTTCGCTTTACTTATTAGAGCGTCCCGTAAGGGCGGTTACTCTTTTGGTAAAACAAAAAACACATATGAAAAGTGGGGGGGATATGTCCCCAGTGGAAATTACACTATATTAACTTTAAGGGCTTCAGTTGTTCTTTTTCTTCTTTGCATGCGAAAGTGTTTCTACTGCTTTACGTCTAGCAGTGTTTCCCACAGATCTGAAATATACTTGTGGTGGTAGCCGGGGGGGAGCACGCTCGTGAACTGTTAGTTCTGTTGGTTCGCCGGAGCGTCGCAGCGGGGTTACTGCGGAGCGCGAGCGCAAAGTTGCGCCGCATTTGCGCATGACTGATGACATGTGACTCCTGCAACAAGTCCTCCATCTCAAACGACCAATTAGGTTGATTGTTCCAGTCCTTATTACGACCAAATATGTTGTTTGTTCAAGCACTTAATACGACCTATAATCACGTTTTAAAGTTTTCGACCTCTAGTGCTCCCGTTGATTTCAAACGTTACAGATAGTCGTTTATTCACACATAGCCTAACCCTCTATGTAAAATCCTAAATTGTAGAATAGTTTGGCCATTAAAATCCTTTTTGATTAGATTTCTAGGGAGAAGTGTATATTGTACTTTTAGAATCCACGTCCAGTCGATATGTAGGATTTATAGTTTGATAGATATTACGAAGATGATTTGAGGTATGCGGCAGCTTCCATGTAGAGTTACGGGGTGAAAACAGTTTTTCCGGTCGCAACGTTTTCATAAAAAAAACCAATGATCAAATGATTTAACAGTGATATCTGCAGTACTCATCCACTAAAAAACATCAGTTTATCCTTGTTAACTATACGACATTAATTTATTATTAATATTTATTTATTTATTAATTAGTTTAAATTGTGTACAATGCTTTTGTGTTTTTCCCATAGGTTTTTCTTTTTCGATTCTGAGAGACACATTTCTTTTTTCAGAGGTTCTGATAGGCTAAAACGTTGATTGTTTTAGCCGCAATGCATGTCGGGATATGGTGTTTATGCGATATGAAATCTGAAAAACATTCTTTTTAAATAAAATAATACTTTATTCCGAGTGTTCTTGCTTTTCTCTTTGGAAGTCATCACATAACGGCATTGTAATACACGGTTCGGCTGCATTAAATATTACATATCTGCCATAGATATTTATTTATAGAGCCCTGATCAGAAGACCTTTTGATAAACTGTAAGAAATGCCGCCAAAACTGAATACGTGACGTGGATCATAAATATATTAGCAATCAAACAACATCTTCCATTTCTTTTCACACAATACGTCTCCTTGCAGTATCAACACTAATTCGGCTGACTTTTATATTTGATCCAATTGGTAGATAGGTTATATTTACACGATAACGGTGCACAGCTGACAGAAAGGGACATTGTAATTTGTAAAGATATTACTGATTTACTGAACTACCTTTCCATCTCCTCATGCAGTTGACTGTTACAGGTCTATACAGGTTCATGGTACAATGCATAAGCTTCAAATCGAGAGACTGAAACTGTATTTTCCTTTACCGTTCTGTTTTAATTTCACAATAAAGTTAATAGTCATATTATGTTTGATATTATTTTTGTTTTATTAACTAGACCACTGGTTTTTTAACCCGCACCGCGTTTAAAGCACGTTATTGAATTTTGTTGTTGAAAAAGTTTTATTTGATGAAAACATTTAAATATTAAGAATAGCC
>NW_011342981.1:0-1776 GCF_000735185.1 Notothenia coriiceps | reverse complement strand
GTGTGTGTGTGTTAAATGTCACTAATGATGTAGCGGCTAATGATCTCCAGTGTTCAAACATCCTCCTCACTTCACTGCAGGACGTTTCCCTGACTCACTGCTTTAGTCTTTGGTTTCCTCACACGACCGTCTGACATTTACTTCCTGTCACTGCACCGGCTTCACCCTCAGGAGACGGCCTCCATGTTTTTGGGGGGAGAAAGTGCATCCTCCACTATACTACGCTAAATTGGACGGTGACGCGTGACTATACATGCTCAAACAAACTGCCTTCAAGTGAAGCAATGAGAGAGGGATTAAACATGTGTCTTTAAGAAAGCAGCAAACAGTCCAACCTTTGTTACCAGATAAAAATGGTGTTGTAATCTGAAACATTTCCCTGATTATGATAACATGCCTTTTTAATAATAAACAAATGCCTCCTTTCTCTCAAACTTAAAAAAAAGTCACATTAGGGTAAAGAGCGTACAGAAAAGTGAGTAAAGTGTACACAAACATTAAAATCCCAATTTTTTAAACACTACATTTATGAAAAAATAAATGTCCTTATACTTATTAAAGTATATTTACTATTGCCAATTACAAGCATGACTAGATTGGCCCTTTTGACAGTGGAAAAAAACACTATAAAATGTTCAGCATCAATTGTCGCCCTCTTGAGGATCTTTTAGGTAAAGCAGTTGATAACTGAAACTGAAAATGACAGATATCTTCAGAGTGCCTTTTTGGAGATCCAGTTGAAAGTGAGGGATAAAATTGCCAGAAAGATTCAACATTCAAAGACTCCAATATCATATGCACGGTGTAGTTATGGCAATGCAAATCAAAGTTAAAGTTAAACAAATTACAAGTTAAACAAATGTTTTTTTTTATCCCCACCAGCAGTTCTTAACAATGGTGTAAAGTAACTGAGTACATTTACTTGAGTAGTGTACTTAAGTGCATTTTTTAGGTACTTTACTTGAGCAATTTTTTGCTACTGTGTACTTTTAATACACTACAGTTCAGAGGTAAATGATGTACTTTGACTCCACTACATGTCTGTTATACCTTTAGTTACTTTACAGATTTGGATGAATGATGTGTCTTGAAGTCTTAAATCAGACTTTAGTTCCACCTGGAGTAAATTCACAAGCTACCCTGCAGTATACAAAGTCATTCAAACTAGCTGCACCTTTACCAGCTTTGAGAACACTCTAATGATCAATCATTATTTATTTGTGCTGTTGTATTTGTTGTAAAGTGTTTTTATTGTAAAGTGTTTTAATTGTATGTACAGCACTTTGGCTCGACCAACTTTTTTTTTTTAAATGTGCTATATAAATAAAACTTGATTTGATTTGATTATAATCAAAACATATAAATATAAAAATAAAATGTATGATCACAAACAAAAACGTGTTTCCCAACTTTTAAAATCCGTCATCATACCAGTCCCATGTTTATTATTATTATTTATTTTAATACCGTTAGTGGCCCTTTCTAATTTCTCTAACTCCCCTCCTCGACTCCTATCCTCGATACTTAGTCCCGCCCACAGGAGATGCGAGCGGAGGAGCCGAGGAGGGGAACCGAGGAGAGAGGAGGGGAAGCAGCAGGCGGTTAGAGAAATGAGAACTCCTCTCCTCTAAGCGGTCATTTTAAAGAGACGTCCATTAATGATGACAGGAGGCACAGCAGCACTCTGTCTGGTGGACAGATGTGTTCATGACGACTTATATATTTACTTTTAATTCATTCACAGTGCGGTATAATGAGAGAACACGACGAGGGTAG
>NW_011342980.1:0-4386 GCF_000735185.1 Notothenia coriiceps | reverse complement strand
TGCTTGGCATTTCCGGATATTTCTCCACTGGTTGGGCCATGTTAACAATAACGTGTAACTGTCACGTTTGAAGGGACGAAATCGTGACATCTCCCAGCATGGTAAATCGTCACTTGTTCACGTCTTGCCGTGATACCGGGTTGAGATAGATAGATAGATAGATAGATAGATAAAAACAATAGATATATATTCTCAGTAAAAAAATCATATATTCTGAAGAGTAGTAGTTCACACTGTACAAGAGTATTGTGACCGTGATTGAGTTTACGGCAGTTACTGATTGCATTGGCATAATAAATACAAAAAATGTGCTTTATCAAACTTACATTTAGATTTGCTATTCAACTTGTTATAGCCTAATTATTAGGAATCATGTTTAACTGATATTTTTGTAATGAACATAGTGAACAATATGTATGATTGTTGTTATTGGGTAAAACTATTTCCAACATTTTCAGCTTGACTGCATTGTTCAGATAATTCAATATGTTCTGACATTGCTTTATCCAACAGTGCAAATGTCATTGGAAAAGCATGCCATCGAGGAGTTGAAAGCATAAAAAAACACCAAAACGAAAGAATGTCACACATGGCAATCACTTTTAAAAGTTTTCATATGCAGATAAAGAGAACGTCACATCCATGCACAAACAGTGGAGTATAAGATACACAAACACACCCCTCTTTCATGCAGCATATCCACGCACCCATCACCTATTCAGGCTTGACGGATTAAAGTGAACCTGAAGCTGTTGATTAAGTCACAATACACACACCCCCCTCATTAAATCCATCCCACACATTACCCTGAGCTCACTGCACATTCTTTTAATTCATCTGCCAATACACATCTGCATGTAATCACCAGGAAAGTCTGAACATGTACATGCACCCATCGCAATTTACACCCGCCTTTACAAATCAATTTGTGTTACCTGCATATAATTAGCTGGCCATAATTAGCAGAGTGTAGCCTGCTGCCACTATCAACATCAACCATCCAGTTTATATCAAAGCTTAAAGGATTAAATACATTTGCTGTTCTATGCTGTTAGTCAGGGCATCAATACACCGCTGGGTGACACCTCAGCATGTAGAAAATGAATAGAAATGAATGGCATTATCTTGCGTGGTGTTAGTCCTCCTCCGCGTATACACACATTGGTATGCAGCCTCATACACTTGTAAGGTAAAAATCTAGTGAGGGCAGGTTTGGTGCAAAACATCCTTTTAATGAACCCCCCAGATAACAAGATAACAATGCATGATGGGAAACAGATGTGCTTCAATTGTTCAATTAAGCACCGGTCCTTTGATACAGGCTCCCTGAATATATCAGCATGCTCAGATAGAACAATCTGCAGAGCAAGACCCAGAGAGACACGCGCACCACAGCAGAGGAAAACAAAAGGATGAAAGACAGTTTTCGTTTTTTTCTCCTAGACAAAGAAGCAAAGCTGAAACGGCATGACACCAGGGGGCTGCGTGAGTGTAATTTATCAGCTTCTGAAGGCCACTGCAGACACATTTACTCAGTATGTCATGAAGAAACATATTTCCCCCCTGCCTGTGGAATCACCTCATATCAGCGCCTTTCCCCTCCTAACTGAGAGTTTCCCTCAGCAGTGTAATAACACTGTGTCCCTGTGTGCCATACTCTGCATGATTATGGGAGTTGTCAATGTTAAATTCCATTATTGATGCACAAGGTGTCAAGAATAGTGAATTAGGTGTGCTGGAATTGGGTAGACTTCTATCAGGTCATACTGTCCCTACAGTGTGCCATACTAATGGCTTTTGTGAAGGGGGCATTAGAAATGCATTCAGACTGTCTTATATGTCACTGATAGACATTGGAGTTCAAGGTATGAGTTCACTAACAAAGCCTAACTAGGCTAGGCACTTTACCTTTTAGTGGTCAGTGTAGGTATATACTGTATATACAAAAATAAAGATATCCTTTGCCAACATTGCGACACAAAGAGGATGATGTACATGACATTGTTCCTACCTGCAATCTCAACACTTTTAGTGTTAACCAGGGCGTCCATGTGAATCCTGTAGAATCCAAGCGTGTTTTTAAAAGAGGGGGGGAGATTATTTTGCAAAAGTGTCCATCTAAACTTGAGGTACGTCAGTGTTTTAGAAGTGAACATTAATGTGCATTGTTACTCTTGTCATGTTGAGGGTCTACAGAGCGGCACTTCAGGCTACCGTGAATTACATGAGAATGATGGTGCATGGAATCAAAACGTTTGTCATGAGTCCAGTTTGATCACTGTAGCTGCAGACGGAGCAGATAAAGTGTCAGTTATGGCACTGTCGTCGCTGCCTGCTGGAAGGACTGCTTCAATACACCTTCCTGATATAATGTCAGATAAACAAACTAAACTTCAAGACGTTTCAGTTACCTGTGGTATAATTTAACTAGTACACATTTGAGTTTGTGATATTGTACTTGAGAACCTCCTTGGACATCAGCGTTATACTTCAGAGGCAAATAAAACAAGATGTTGTATTCTAATCTCAAAGGTTCTAAAATTCTGATGAAATATTGGTCGACAGGGGAAATTCACAATACAGTAGATTATATAGAAATATAATACAAATGTGCTCCACATTTACCAGCTTTAACATTAATGCAACACATTTCTGCATTGCTAACAATAATATATATTTTAATGTGATAAAATGTATATACTGTATAGCTAAACAAGTTATTCTTATCTCAAAAGGTTCCAAAATGCTTTTCATCTTTACTGTAAACCACTGAGACTTTCTCCCCCGACCTGATTTTAGTTTAGTTTCTTATAATCTTACTCATTGCTCCATAGTTGGCAGGTCTCATTATTAATAGGGGACAACAGAGGTGTCACAAAACATCACTTTGAACCGGACTCATTACTGAGGGACCTGTGGTCAACATGTGGGGGGACATCCCTCTCATGTCTGCTGTCAGAACCAACAGAGATGATCATGAATATGAGCTGAGCATTGTCAAGACAATATCACATTATACATTTTACATTTAATTGACTGTAACATGCCATTCCTTTGCACACTATCCTACTTTTAAATTGCGTTAGCTGCAATTTGGCCCCTTATAGTGTCCCTTCTATTTTTATCTTTCACGGTCAACTTGTATATATGTAACTTTTTAGTTCTGTTTTATTTTCTCTTTTTCTAAGTTTATGTGTGTTTGTTTTTTTAAATATATGCAATACTTAAATGTTTTTAAAGCTGCTGTGTCGAATACATTTCCTAAATTTGGGATCAATATATGTTATCTTATACAATTGTTTCCATTATCTGCCACTACAACATAAAGAAGTCTAGAAACCTTAATAGCACTAAATTGTTCCCAAGGCTTGTAATTACTGTGCATTCTCAAGCACGTTAATAACTGTTTAGTCTTCTAGAATACCTCATTATGTTGTGTCTGTATATCTCTCGCTATTATGGTCCCAACCCCAGTCAGTTTAAGTGTTTAGCAGTATAACATTTGTTTTAGTAATATGCACGGGTAAAACTCTGTATAAGAGTATTGTAAACTCCTGTATTTTTACATAATCCTGATTTCCCTTGATATTATGCACACCGAACAGAATGTACCTGACTAAATGTGTCTTTAATACAATTACCATAAATTGTTTATTGTTGCTCACTGTAATTTGCAATTTTAGACTTTAAAAATAAAAATGACTTTACTTAAAGCTTTTTCGGTACCACTTTACAATAAGACTACCCTTATAAAGGATTCATAAAGGGTTTATAATTAGGATGTAAACACTTTATTAATCATTAAGAACCATTTATAAACCAGTTCTAACATAGTTTTCATACGTCAACACAGGCTCACTATTTGGTAAGAGGACTAAGCCTTATATTGGCTATACTTAGCGAGAATCAACTCAGTGAACAACATATACAAAGGATGCTGGCTGATGAAGAAGACAATATAAGGCTTAGTCATCTTGCCAAATAGTGAGCCCACATTGTACTGCTAAGTCTTATATTGGCTACCTAGCTTACTTCATCTTCTTCATCAGCCAGCATCCTTGGTATCTGTTGTTCACTGAGTTGATTCCCCCCCATCCATCTTGATGTTTCTTGGCATCTCTTATGACCATTTATTTATGACTTACTAACATTTATAACTGCCAAAAGGGAGCTTTATTGTAAAGTATGAAACAAATCATCATTTATTAATGAGTTACTACCATTTCTAATAAGGCTTAACAGTACAGATAAATGTGGGCTCACTATTTGTCAAGCAACCAGTCACAGTTGCCCTGTTTATCTCATGTCTTATAAAAGCTTATTAATGATTTATAAAGTGTTCACAACCTAATTAATAAATGAATTACAAACTATTCGTAAACCCTT
>NW_011342979.1:0-1853 GCF_000735185.1 Notothenia coriiceps | reverse complement strand
GTAGGTAAAAAACCAACTCGATTGCAAAAACGCAAGTGTTTTCATCACCTTTTATATACTTAAGGGCGGATATCCGCGGGCTACTGAATATGTACACCAATAAGTAGAGATTTATTTACACATGTAAACCTTAAACTCGATTTGTTATGAGATGAAAGGTGTCTTTCAAATGTAGACGCTGACAAGCCTACGTGAAGTATAAGCGTATTGACTCCAATACACTACGACATGTTTATGTTAACTCGTAATTTTGGTCTCGGATAAATACAATTTATTCTTCGTCATTTTAGAGTTATAATGTTATGTCGCCAAGTATGTGAAAAGTGGTTACTAAAGGTACTGGAAATGTACTAAAGTACGGTTTTTTGTTAGAAAGTACACCGCGTCGTCGGGAACGGGATAAGCTTTAAACCTTATTACGCAGTTTGTGTCAAACGTAAATCGGTGCAGAACCCAGTTACAGAAAAACTATGGCGTTAACTCCATGACCCCATAGGAATCTTCGGTTATGTACACTTGACGTGAAGGGACCGTAGAACCGTCGAAATAAGTTAATCATCAGACATCTGAATCTCCGGCACGTAACATTTGTAGGGAGTAGTCGGCTTGTATGACGTTAACATGCAAAGTAAATATGCTATGATCCAAAAATAATAAGGGTAATATCATAATATAAAACCGGCTAATCTATTGTATAGCTTAATATAACAAAAAAAAAAAGAAAAAAAAAAAAACAAGAAAAAGACGTTGAAACAATACAAAGGTACTAAAAAGGATTTGAAAACCCTTTTAAAGCAGGTACTGAAAGGTCCAAATTCTGGCATGCTTGGGACTGTTAGTAGTCTTGGAAGAGTGGTTGAGTAAAGTAATATTTACATCTTTCTGTCCCCCTTCGTCGACAGTACGCAGAAACAGACAGAAAGGTTCTGTCGACCGGAAGACCGACGACACATCCACCCCACTACGCACGTACCGGACCGACGCACCGACCACAAGCCTCCATCCTCCACACGGATCCGCTCTGAAGAAACGAACGACCCAACTACGCACTACCGACACCACTTCCGGAACGTCGATTGCCCATCTAGAACTGGACCCCGGTCCGTCCTACCTCCCAAGAACGACGGGTCCGCTGCAACTTTACATTTTTTAAGTTTTCCAAAAATCGGATTTTTAAGCTAAGTAACTCATAACACAGTGCTCTAAGGTGAGTGACTTTGCATTTCTAGCAAGACCAGAGACTGAACATTTTGACATGTAACACCATGCCATGTTATAAGAAGTTTCGGGTGGGAAGCTACGGACGAACATACGGGCGTATTATGGCACCTTGGGCTTTCCATACAAGACCGCGCCGCCGCGTGTTCAGCAGGTTCAGCACTACATGCGTTTATCTTTACCCATGGATGCACAATAACAACGGACCCATATCGTCTCACTGCCATCCCACGGAGCTGTAATAATGGATATATTGCACATGTTTGCTGTAATTCATCATTTGTAAAATATTATACTACATGGGCGTCATACTGCGGTACCGCATTACAGAACAAAAATAACCTACCAACTATAATGCGCCGCCATCAATCGTCGGATCGCGCGGAACATCATTAATACATTCACGTGGTAGTTAGCAATACATCGAATAAATGCGAACATTGTCCGTATCACTATAGGTTCGTTGTCTCAAAGTAAATCGTACTTTCTTAATAACGCTGACAATCAATAGCAATTATAATATGTCACGTTATTCGAAGAATCGAGCGTTATTCTTCGGGATGTCCTTCAATTAGATTGCAGCCGCATTATATTGAAATTAATTTGATGTTGTAAATGCCGCATGGTTCTAAATG
>NW_011342978.1:0-7066 GCF_000735185.1 Notothenia coriiceps | reverse complement strand
TAATGGAGTCTCTGAGAAGGTTCAAATGGGTACTTTAATTAAAAGAAGCGAGGTAATGTTACAAGCAGAATATTGTTCAGGTGAGAAAAACAGCTGTGGTCTCGAGAGCGAAGGAAGAGACACAGAAACCCTCCTCCAGCTGTTTAGTATCCTCTGCTGGCTCCTCCCCGTGGGCCGGTTGGCGCTGCTGGGGGCCGGCCCTCCACGTCTTTAATGTAACAGAGGATTTCGACATTGTACATTCAATATATAACTTAACACGCCTCTTCTCCTCCTAATCTCTTTCATGACTTTTATCTAAATACATTTTAAACGCTGTAATCAATACTCTAAAAAATACAGGAAATACTTCACAGCATTTTGGTTTCCGGTAGTTCCGGATGTTGTCACATGCTACCCACGTCTGTAAACAATAACGTATTCAAATAAACTGTACCTTCGTTTTAATATTCAGCAATAATAATATCTCGACGTCTATAGTTGTAGTGTTAAATCAGTAGGTTTCGGTGTGCATCACTCCATGTCATTTCGCTACTAAATTCACCTCTATAGGAAATTGTATATTAGCCACATGCTAAATGCTAACCGGAGATGAAGGATTTTCAGAATAAAAGCTTAACAACTGGTTGTGCACAAGAATTTCAGTTTTTTTCAGTATAAAACAGCATTTAAACTGACGGTATGTTTAAGCTACATTATACCATCAAAACATTGATTTTAATTTCTAACATTTATCACCTGCAGTTTCTTTTGTGTTAACCACCATAAGATTTGAATACAGCAATGTAACTTAATGGTTTCATTTTTCTCTCTAGGAACTTGATTTGTTGTTATCAGATTGCTTCAATATTAGCTGATCCAGGAAATGAAGCATAACTAACAAGTTGTGGAACACTTTTAAAGTAAAATACATAGTTAAGTTGAGACTTAAGTCGTCAAGTTTGTGTGACTCGAGTCCACCCCACTGCTTATTGCGTTCGTTTCGCTCGAGGCTTGTTGTTGCCGTGAATGTTGAGCTGTAGGAAAAGCATAACTTGTAGTTTGTTCACTGAGGTTATTGTATGGATCAATAAGTAAAATTAAAAAATGTTCATTTGTGAGCTTAAGACGTACTTGTAGGAAAAGCTTTTCTACCTTAGGAAAGAGCCATGCTAGCGGTTAGCTTAGCTATCTAGCTAATCAGATTTCTCGGTTCTATCTGTATGTTTACCTGATGATCGAACAGATAACAGAGTCACATCGTTCTCATCTTAACTCTTGGCACAACAACTAAAGATGTAACTTTAGACATTTCCTTTTAGACGGACAAAGGACTTTCTGTTTCCATGTCACACTCCGCGGTTAGATAACACACTTCATTTCTGTTGTCCCTCCTAGCTCGTTTGTTACCACAGCGACAGGTTTATTTTGATCTGTGAAATCCTGACCTCTGTCTGAATCTCTTCTTAACTCCCTTTATATCAGGTCTTTCCAGAAAGGTCAAAGTCATCATATAATGCAGCTAAAACCGCTGTGTGATTGCTGTCAGCGCCGACTTTTCACACGTAGCCTCGTCACCATCCCGAGACGTTTAAATTGTACACAGGCCCTCTGTCCAATTCCTCCACTAGCCTGAGAGATGGAGGAGGGGGGCGGGGGGGTAGATGAGAGGTGACGGCACAGTGGACGTTTGAGTGAAGAAGTGATGAGAGCCTCACTGACGTACAGCAGAGAGAGAGGGGGAAAGAAACAGTGAAGGAGCTTAAGCTTCCAGTCAATGGGTTTTTTAATGTTTGTTGGTTAGATGCCAGAAACAAGGTCTGGTGTTAGTACGTGTGTTTCTACGACATCAAATACATCACTGGTGAATGTCTTAAATGTCTTTGTGTCTGCGTTAACGTCATCACGCAGCACAAAGGTCTTTACACGGGCCTTAGCTGTGTTCATGTGAAGCTGTGCATGTCATAAAGTGGTGATTGATGGTATTTGTCCTGCTGGAAAAGACACGTGTTTGCCACAGATTTAATTTAATATAAAATACATTTGGTACATTGATAGGTTAGATTGAACAGTTCAAAGCTACTAGTGTTCAGCGTAGTCAATTGACAAACCATACATCGTTGATCTTCACTTGAAGGCGTAACCAGGGCAATCACTTCCTGGTTGGTCTACAAAAATCCCATTTCCACTCTTTTTGCCCCCACTTTTTCAGTATGACTGCTATCCAGTGACAGACTCTCAGTGGGTTTTCTAACGCTGCCAAGGACGAGCGCTCAGTCTCCGCTCAGCCATGGCAGCGTTAGTCACCGTAATTGAGGTTAGAGGTGGCTGCCGTGTGCTTTAGTAAATCACATCTCGTCGAGCTGGCACTGTTGAACTTGTTCCCATGAATAACTCTGTGACGCTCCCCTCTGCCCCTTTGCTTTCATCTCTTCATCATCTCCCCCTCCTTGCCTTCACCACTCAATTCTCACATTTTGTTCCCCCTTCCCCTCGCTCCAGGGTCCCTGCACACCGGTCGGACGTCCCCTCCTCCCGGCAGCGTTCCTGAAGAGCAGCAGCAGATCGCTCGCCAGGGATCCTACACCAGCATCCACAGCGAAGGGGAGTTCATCCCAGAGCACGTAAGGGCATCACTACGACAAGACAGACTGTATATTTCATATTTCATATTCTTTATTTGGACAAAATAAGAACAAACATACAGAATTGCAACATGTACATACTCTATGTCTTAAAACCTTTCTGCATCGAAAATTAGACATTACTAATCGTGCAAAACCAATACACGACCAAAACACGAAGTACAGCAGACAAAAACAACGACAAGAAAACATGCATAGTCACAAATAATAACAATTAAGAGGAGAAAATAATAAACAAATGACAGGGTTCTTACGGTCATTAAAAACCTGTAAAAGTCATGGAAATTCAAAAAGCTAATTCCAGGCCCTGGAAAAGTTATGGAAAACAATGTTTTTCCCAAAGTTTTGGAAAAGTCATGGAAATGTAACTAAAGTTGCATCAAATATAATTTGTATTTTATCTAATCGCCGAAATAGTAATACTATAATGATAATAAATACTGTATCGTATAATGAAACGTGAAATGGCATTTAACTGACGAGGTGTTTTGCTGGTAAGAGATTTTAGTTGCGTTAGCGTGAAGCTAGTTAGCCTATTGGATATGTTTCAGACCTTGTTCCAGGTTAAAATAAACCATTTTCAGTGGTACCGCTGAGTGAGTCATTTTTTTGGTCATGGAAAATTAGGTAGAAGTCAGTGTTAATTTTGGCAGCTGTTTTTGATTTAGTCTTAGTCTTTAGACGAAAATGGTTATTAGTTTTAGTCACATTGTAGTCATTCCTATCCTTCGTAGTTTTAGTCTAGTTTTAGTCGACGAAAACTCAAAACGTTTTAGTCAACTTTTAGTCGATGAAAAATTACATTTTAGTCAACTTTTAGTCAAAATGTGTCTCTATACTCTTTGAACGCTCCGTCCCCGGCAGATCTCTGTGTCCGCTGCAGCATGTCTGTTATGCCCCGCTCCCCGTACACAGAGAGACACAGGGAGATCGCTATTCTGGAGTGAAGAGAGCGGAAATAATGATATTGCAAGTTAGAAACATAAGATGCATTTTGACAGACAAGATGGAAACTTGGGGGAAAATATGCTGCATTTTGAATGTCCGATAGTCCACCATTAACACCTTAGTCCCTTCTCGTCTGGGGGTTGGGGCCAAAACAATATTTGCACAGGGGCCAATCACAACCTTGTTACGCCACTGCGGATACCGTTACACCCCTAGTAATTTCTGATCACAGCTTTGATCTGCCGATTACAGTTCAAAGCTTCTTTTGCTGAAACTTTGATTGAAAAGCTGATGAGCCTCTTTGGGCATTGTCAAAAAGAAGATTAATGTATGTGTCAGAGGCTAATCTCTGCCGGTAAATCATCTGGCAGGGAATTAGTGCAAAAACAAAATCTGTAATAGCATTCCAATACCGTCTCATCACCTCCACCTCTGCTTTTATCCTTCACCATGTCGATGTGTTACTCTTCATGTGAATACCACACACAACCTTCAACCTGTTGCTCTCTGCATTTTCATTTGACAGGCGCTTACATCTTGCATGCTCTGCAAAGGAAGGCCTTTGCATTGCATTTATAGTACATGCATTCAAGTTAGTTGAAACAGTTTAATTGGATTCAAGCAAACAAACCCTTTTTCTAGTTATTGTCCGGTCAATGTCACCATACCCTCTTTCCCTCACAATCTATCCTGAACTCTTTGGATTGAAATTTCCAAAAGTGTTAGAATTGATGGCCTCACTGTAGCCAGTTCTGCAATATAAACCAGATGAGATTGGTGTGCTACCATACATTATTTACTATATTCAATGAAGATAAAAGGGAAGCATAGAGTGTAAGGGCTCGATTTTATGTAGAATAGAATCCAAAAAATCCATGAATGTAGAATATAAATCATAAGTCTGTTGCTACCGGAGGTGAAAGAAGTTCTCAGATATTGTACATTAGTAAAAGTAGCAATGTAGAGTGTAGGAATACTTACAAGTAAAAGTACTGCATTCAAAATGTTACTCAAGTAAAAGTACAACAGTATTGGCATCAAAATATACATTAATGCATTTGTGGAGATTGGCACATTTTAGTATAATATAAATTACATGTATTACTTAAATCTTATTTAAGTGTTAATAATATTTCACATCATTAATCCAAATCTGTAAAGTAACTAAAGGTGTTAAATAAATGTAGTCGAGTAAATGTACACCATTTACCTCTGAATTGTAGCGTAGTAGTTGTAGAAGTACAAAGTAGCAAAATATTGAAATGCTCAAGTACAAGTATCTCAACATTGTACTGAAGTACATTACTTGAGTAAATCTACTTAGTTACTTAACACCACTGATCGCTACGTTACATTTTCTCCATACAGCATATGGTCAGAAGTGGGATATATGATTGAAATAAAGAACACACTACAAAGGCTGGTGTTTTCAGCTACAGTAGTGGCACCTTGGTCTAGGGATGGCAATGCTGGTTGGTCAGTCTAGCACTGTGGTGCGCCGAAACATTCTGAGAAAATAGAGTCCTAAAAACAATTTTATAGCACTTTAATTTGAGGGAGATTCAACGTGCCAGTGTTGTTACACTGGCACGATGGTACATCGGAAACAATGTGAGTCAAGCAGAGCGGCATCGTTCAATGCAAACAGTCACTGGACAGTAGGCTATTCCATCAAAACCGATCTTAACCGAGAATTTTAAGTTGTCCCTAATTGCGAGTGAGTAAGGAAAGAATGGATTGTAAAAAAGAAAAAAAGTAACACGTGTAATCACAAAAGAGCCAAACTGACCATTATACCAAGTCCAGCCCTATTTCTTTGCGCTGAAAAGACACTTGTTGACCCTCACTGTCTATTATGAGGAATACCACCAAAACTACTGATCAAGTCAATACACAAAACATTTTTTTTACAGGCATTGTTTTTTTTGTTTTTTGACGCCTCTGTCAAACTGAAAATGTGATAGTGAAACTGTTGGCCTTGATGGACCATTGTAGTTCATAGAAGGTTCAAGTCGGTGTGAACTGAAACATTTTGAAAAATAAGTTGGTTGCGTGAGACGTCTGACAGCCTTAACCCTCCAGAAGCACTTACAAAATGTTGTCAGTGACAATTGCTTATAGGAAAGGGGGCCTTAATTATGGACAATTATAAGGAGAAATGTCAAAAAGGAAAGAAAATATATGAGATGAAAGTAATTAGAAATGTCAAAATCTTGGCCTTTCCTATATGAACCACAAATATTAATTTCTGGTCTTACAGGTTTAGACATTGGTCTAGACTCTATAGGTTTTGAAGCCCCCTGAAGCAAATGTGTGCTACATGATTTTGGGCTGCTTATATTGAAAACAAATAAATAGAATGCCTAAACTTGACTATTTGTTTATGGTCAAATTAGATATGCCGTATTTTCCCTCCTCAAGGGCTGCTGATGTGTTTTGCATCAGCCATTGTACAAGGTGTTTCATTCTGTTATTGACGCAATTGGCTAAATTCACGATTAGCGTGCAAAGCGCTCTCACAGCAACTGCTATCAATTTATTCAGACGCACTTCTGTCAAATTATAAAACAATTTCTCGCCTCTCTAAAGATATAAAGTTCTATGAATTACACTGCCGTGACGCAAATGGCAGCTCGGCAACGCACACATCAATCACAAATTGGTGATTCTTTCTCATTCACGCAAGGCCGTTTTTTAAGAGACCTTGGGGCATCCCACCCTCTTTATACTCATCTTCCTTATCTGCGTATTACTCCACAATTATGCCTGTTATATTCAATGGGATGTTGTTTTTCAAGTTAAAAACAATTGTCTCTGTGTGGCCAATCATCATGGTCTGGTAGTGGTTGTTACCAGTGCTGGAGTGCCAAGAAATAACAGTGAATGGTTTGTCATGATCTGATGTTGTTGTGTTGCTGGTCTCTTTGCTTTTTATTCAATGGAAAGGTAGACAACTAAGACCAGATGTTATTGTGTGTGTGTGTGTGTGTGTGTGTGTGTGTGTGTGTGTGTGTGTGTGTGTGTGTGTGTGTGTGTGTGTGTGTGTGTGTGTGTGTGTGTGTGTGTGTGTGCGCGCGCTCGCACTCACTCGCTCACAACTCCTTATTAGCTCTCACTTTTTGCTTTTTTTTGTTTTGCCAACTCATCTCAGTTCATCGGGTTCATGATGCCTCTGAAGCTGTTTTCTGCTTTAGGGACTGTTTATGTAAAGTTAAATATAAAAAGGTATAAACTTATAAGGCTGCCTATTGCATTTACAATCGGGTAGGCTTAACATGACTTTTATATTATGTTTATATTTTATACATTTACATTCCATTTGATGTCTTACAAATGCATTGCAGGGTTACTGAATTGAATATGTTTTTTTATCATTATTTGCTTTTGTTCTAAGGCTTATATAGACCCTCCAGAAAAACGCGGGCCAAAATCCTTAATTATGCGGGCTAAAATCATTGATTATGCGGGCTAAAATCCTTGATTATGCGATAAAA
>NW_011342977.1:0-11217 GCF_000735185.1 Notothenia coriiceps | reverse complement strand
GCAACACACGCGGCTGCTCCATGCAGCAACACACAAGGCGGGGATGGCGGAGAGAAGCGCTCCAAGGTGTGGTTAAATGTTACCCGTCTTGAGGTGGACAAAGCTCTTTGCCAATAGTGCAATAAAGGGTTTAGCATGTAAGGGTGGTAACACCAGCAATTTGTCTAAACATTTAGCAAAAGTGCACCACATTCAGACGGAGGAATGCACCGGGTTTGACTGTCTTTCTGGTAGCTCTGTAGCCCCGTCCACGAGTAACGTTTTCACGTCAGCGACACACGGAGTTAACAAAATTATACAAACATGGGTTAATGATTAGAGGTAACTAAGTTATTTATTTTGTTAAAGTTTCAGCTATTCTGTTTACAATTCTGTCATCACATTATTTAATACGATTTGTTAAAACATTGTTGTTTCTTTTGATGTGAAATATTATTTATTTAATTTAAATAAAAAGCAATGTTAATTTTGTTCAAAATGTTTTTAGTGTTTATTCATGTCTTCATTGTTAGTTTCCACATGCCTAAAACAACCTTAAGCTAAATCTAAAAGTTGATGGCTAAATAAGAGCGTTTGAGAAATTGTGCAAGGCATACAGTAATAGTCCGAATAGTTGATTAATCGTTTCATTAATCGATAGATTAATCGATTATCAAATTAGTCGTTTGTTGCAGCCCTATTGGCCATAAACCTGATTCTCGTCAGAACAGAGCGCTGACATCATGTTTGGAAAGGCATGATTTTTAAATCTTTGAATCAGTGTGTCGCTCTTCACTCCTCGGGTCTGTTTGAGTAACTGTGATGCTGTCAAGCGGCATAGGCAAACACAAGGAGAGGAGTGTTTATTTGGCTGAAGTGAATCGTAGCAAATGAGTAATACACAAGATCCACAATTTGTCTCCTCTAATAGTGGCCATTGTGAAATGGCTACACTCTAGAAACACATGGCAACTGTAACAGGAGCAGTATTATATCAGTGGCATGAGTTATGACTCACTGAGTTCATGATGTTCGAGGTTATCAAGTTCAGTAGTAATCATTCAAGCCCCGCCCCCCGGTCCATCGACCATGAGTCTATAACTGCGATGTCATATTTCTCTAGAGAGCATTGAAATAAAACTAAAATGGTACAAACAATCCCTTCCCTTATTATATAAGGGGACTAGTTATATATTATTTTTGATTAAAGATGAACACTGAATCATTAAATTCTGCCTTGAGTCATAAGTTGGGCCCTGACTGAACGGTTGTTTGCACAAGAGTGGACAATCATCATTATCTGCGGTTACACGGAATGTATGCTACAATTTGACAGTTACATTAAATGATAATACTACAACTACAAAGTTCTGCCTTCAAAATGATTTATCTTTGGATCCGACTGCGAGATTCTGAACATTTAACTTGACATGTTACTGGTTCACGAGGGGGAAGTGGAACTAACTGCTGCTTTTCTTTCTCAAAGTATTGGAAAACCCACCACAGACTGAAGCCAAAGCAGTGTCTCCTCGGGGATAATAATAGCAGACTTAGCCTAGACTGTGGTCCAAAACATTTTCATGTGACCTTCTTTTCTGGGTGGCTGAATCTCCGTAGGTAGTCTGATAAATACCCCCCCCCCTCCAACTCCTCTGGGCAGTGAAACATTAACAGATGAAAGAAACAGACAGGAAGCGCTGACAGTGGGTAAACACAGTGGTGGACTTTTTCTCCGCCGTACAACTGGAGGGACGGTGGGCTTCTGTGGTCGGACTCACAGCGGCACCACAGTCATTAACTTTCTGCTCGCTGCGGGGAGAGGTGTGGGGGGGGTTTATGAGAAGATAGGAGTGCTTCATCTGTCTTATAATCTAGTCTCCACACGGCTCTAACAAGAGGCCATTTTGAGTATTTCCCCTACCCACATACCCCACCCCCCAATGCACACAAACACAGCACACACAGACAAACTGCGTAGTAGAGACGCTGGAGCAAATGAATGCATTACCTACTGTGCACGTATTCTAATATTCTACTTGTAACATTTAGTATGTGTTAATAAAAAAAGAATAGCTTGAAGAATTTGTTTTTGGATGGTAGAGTGAGTTATTGTGGGATTTCATGACATGACGCAGACCCTCAGGAGCAGTAACCAGCACAAAGGCAGTCAAGCTTGCTTTTATATCCACTTCCTGTTTTCAGGCTGGGCTAATGGGATGAAATATTTAGTGAATGGACAGAATGGAGTTGAATGAGATTACCTCGAGTCAGTGCCCCAGTGCATGGCATAGATTTTAGCCAGATGCCCCCTCAGTGTCCGTCTAGTGCGCATCTGAATTCGGCCAACAGGGTCGATGTTAGCTGTGATCTAAACGGGGATAAGATGAGAGAAAACGTTGAGACCAAAATGCATTTTTACTGCTCTTTACAGAAAGCAATCTTCACCACTCTCAAATAAACATCAAAGTGAATACCATGTTTAAAACACATTTCTTACCTGAGACAGGGTAGCATCCGCACACGCTTTCCTGGCATCCTGAAACACAACATCAGTCAGTTAACCATCTGTGAATCAGGTTCTGGATTTTGAACCTGTATACTTTTGATCACCAACCAACAAACCAAATTATATTTATAGTATATAGCAAGTATACTGAAAAACTATAGCTATTGTCATGGGGATACAATCATAAGATCATGTTTACCTCTTCTTAGACACAAATAATTAATATCATAATGTTGTTTAAAAGCCAATGGGCTCTTTGTTGATAAAAAATATGAAATAAACTATTACAAAGCAATACAATTGACAACAATTACTGCTTAACTCTGCATTATAACAACTAAGATTTGTATTAGGTTGCATATCAGTACAATGATGTTAATGGGAACACTGTACAGCCTTGAGCAGCGATGTGAAATACAGTACAGTCGCTTCTGGTGGAATATTATTAGGGAGGCGTGTGGTGCAGTGGGTTGTGCGTTGGTGTTCGGATCAGGTTTAAACCCCACTGCAGTCAACATGTCGTTGTGTCCCTGGGCAAGACACTTCACCCCAAATTGCTCCTGTGGGGATTGCCCACAGTATTGAGTATGTAAGTCGCTTTGGATAAAAGCGTCTAACAAGTAACATGTAACGTAATAGTTATCAAACTTTAGTCTTTGGTGGCTGATTTACAGCACTGTCAGCAATGATTTTTAAAGTTGAAATAAAATAGACATTTATTATGAAGGAAACAAAAATAACTCAAATAGGGCTGGGCGATATGGAGAAAATCAAATATCACAAAATGGGCGACCAAACATGTCATTATCCATATTTTGACCATATTGTTGGGTTCACTATTGGTGATTTCAGAATGCTGATAAATAACCACTAGTGGATAAGTGGGTAAAGGTAAATAATGTAACAGCTAGATTACGTTACTGTAATGCCTTTGAAGGAGAAAAAGGCCACACTTGTTTCATATATTGATATTTGTAATCCAACACAACAGGGTTTTGTCTAAACCTGGTAACAGTGGCGCTACTTTTGGCGCATGCCCTCATATCAAAATGCAGATTTTCCCCAGTAAAATGTTTAGGTGATGCCAGAAAACAATATATTATCTGCTTTTGAAAAGCGGTATAATTACTCCAAAAATAAATAAATCATGTCAAATAGACCGTCAGACGGCAGAGACAGCTTTGTTTTTACGGAGCTCTGAATAAAGAGTGCATTGATGTGCGATCGGTCTGCCGGTGGACGAGAGGCAGGCAGCAGGCGTACACTGAAACTGTGATTTCTGAATTAGATCATTTCTGTTACTGCCATTTTTTATGAAGAGGAAGTAAAGAAACTATAACTCTGGATTGACTTATTGTTTGAGGTTCAATATATGACTCGGCAGCTTTAAGACATGAAGATACTATTATTTTCTGCTTTGCTCTAATTCATTATTTTCACCGGAAAGTGGGCGGGGCATTAGCATTAGCACCCTCATACTATATTTTTCTAGAAAAACCCCTGAACATATATTTGTATCCTGAGTGATATAATATCGACATATTGCCCAGCTCTATGCTCTCAATGGCTTAACTGATTTCATTTGTTCTTTATCTTGATGTCAAGCAATTTAGAAGAAGCATTAAAATGGGCATTTTTCAATGAAAAACCTGCTTCACCAACACCAGATGGAATATCAGTCTCTGAGGCAAACATATTGAAAGAGGAATGTAAATCTGGATTTGTATAGTAAGCGAACAAAATGAGGCAGACTTGAGATTGAAGGACTTACTCTGATCTGGTTCTTGAGCTGCTCAGCCTCCTGGCGTAGCTGATCCAGTTCACTCATTTTCCTCTTCTAATGGTGTGCTTCGCTCCGCCGCCTAGTCTCTTTCTGATCTGCAGGAGAAGAAGAAGACACATGAGGGTCAACAAACATAACCAGATACTTCTCATTTCATGTTGGCGGGATCACAAACATTTAAACATTCAAGATTCTGGTTAAAGTGTAAAGGCATTATAGTCGTGTGTGATGAATTTATGGACATGGCTACTTGAGGACCATATAGTGCATCTTAAATCCATCCTGTAAGGCCCAGACAAAGTCTCAGGGAATCACCGCAGCCTAACACTTTCTAGACGGCTCGAGACTCGTCTTTGCCAGCTTGAAACAGTTACCTAGCAACAAGCACTGTGCAGCTACTTTAGGCTTAAGATAACAATGTTGAGGATAATGTTGGAATTGTTTTCTCCCCCTCTCTCTTACAAACAATAGCGAACACCTTGGGCGAAGATCTGACCACACCAAAATTCCTCAACAGATTAGGCAAAAAATTTGATTTAAAAAATCTCTGCGTTTAGAGAGCAATACCTTACTGAGAGTCAAAAGAAGCAAGGATTACGAGTCCAGAAAGCAGTCCAAAAAGTACGCTTGGGTTTGGATGGTCTACTGGGACCCGAGGTGCTACGCTGGTTTGAAGAAGCTATCAATGCTCTGGCCTCTGGGCTCTAAACTCTCCTCCAATGTCATCCCTGTAATCCCGGGACACAGTTGATTCAGCTCCTCCAGGCAAATCCGGTTAAGACAAAACCTGCTGATGATCCTAAAAGCAGTGGCTATCCCGCTGACCCCAATCCTCTGGTCGACGTCCTTAGCGCTGACACTTTCACTCTACATGGAAAGAAGACAGATTCTAATGAAATTATTGGTGTAAATGCGCGTCTACCAGTTAGAGGGTCTTTGACGTGTTGACCACAGGAGCTGAGGATCGAACCAAAGTGTCCTTAACCCCAAATTGTGACAATAAACCCCAAATTGCTCTCAAAGTCAGGTCTATGGTAGTAAATGTATGCAAGTTGCTGTGGACAGGCAAAATACCATGTCATGTTAAATACAATAAAAACAGTATGGTTACAATTAAGACCTCCAGCTCAAAGGTGAGCCTCAAGTTCTTTCTTCCACGACAAACTACCCTTAAACTTTCAGAACAGGAAACACATCAGTGCCAATCTGTCGAATTCAAGCCAACAACGGTTCCATTTGTCCCGCGAACGCACCTTACCTCCCTGTCTCTCTGGGTTTCGATATAGGTCCTTTGTCCTGGAGAGTGTGGCGACCTTCTAAATGAATACCTTATCCTTCAAGCGCCTGACATCTCAATAGCTACCTGATTGGCCAGAGCTGCGAAATGGGTCTGCATGCAAGGCTCCTTAACCCCTAATCTTAGTGATAAACAAATCTCGTGGGGATATCCAAGCTAATTCTTGTCTGGTCTGTGATAGCCCTCTTTGTGAAGGAGGTAATGTAACTTCACCCGGAGACTTTTCAACAAAAGCTATCAGCTGGTCAACAGACTTTGGAAGCTGAAAAATGCAACCCGGTAACACGTGGACATTTGGAAATGGGGTACTGGGGTTAGGACATGTTCCGCTGATTAATGAAGTCCATCCTATAGGCTGCAGTGTGTAAATAACTCAACTACAACACTTCTACTGCTGACAATTCTTCCTTCAAACAAAATGATTATACACACAACCAAAATGACCATAAACTTGTATTAGAAAATAACATACATTTGTCATGATATTTTTTTATGTCTCATTCCATGTGTTTGCCTTTATTTTTCCAATTTAAATGCCACGGGAAGTTACAACAGCATGTTAAAGCCATAGATGTGAGGTTTTTAGTTTTGCAAGATATTGCGTTCTTGACAATGCTGTGGATTTTTTGTGATTTTGAATATTTCGATGTAAACAAGCCTTGTGGCCGCTACAACATGCCAATAGCATCCAGTCTGTGTGCAAGCAAGCAGTGATTGTCCTGACTATGAATGACAATGTGGCAGAGGAGATACAGTGTACTCTTTGCTGGTTAGTTAGTTGCTTAGTCAAGTGTTTGACAATTTGTCTGGAAATCATAAGGTCACATCACATAACTAGTTATTTGGTTATGGTTTTCATTCGTTACTAGTAGATATATAAACTGGTGGTACAGAATGTACCATTAATTTAAAAAAGGCGCATGCAACACAGCGCATGTTTTTGTAGATAAATAAACATAACCCAACATATTAATCAAAGGCTTGTTATATTTCCTTGTAGTGCTTTTTCTGGTCTCAACTGTAGCCATCTTCACTTCTTCCTTCTTTAAAAGGGGGCTTTTTGACTTCACGTTTGGCAAAAAAAAGGGATAAAAACAAAGTTTGAGACGGATGCAGCCTGTCAAGAATATTCAAGAATGTTGGTCATTCTAAAAGACTGCTTAATATTAATAGTTATGCTTTAAAATATTAAAAAAACAGACCAGTTTCATGTCTAATTGAGGAAGAATACTGACAAAAATATATAACAGGGCAGTAGCAGTGGCTATTGGTATTAGAGGTGTTATTCAGAGGACTGTTTCTCCCTGCGCTGGGAGTATAGAAACCGCTGGCAGCCCAGCAGATAGAGCCTCGACTTCGCTGCCTTCTCTTTCTGCCAGCTATTTTTAGAGAGGTGGTGGGGGAGGAGGAGGAGGAGGAGGAGGAGGAGGAGAGAGAGAGGAGGGGGGCAGACTTCACATTTTCCAGCCACTCCTATCAGCTCCGACATCTCGAGCACAACACAAGCAGAGAGGAAGTGTAATTTGACTCCACATACACACTAACACACTTCATTGGTATTTCTCCTTTCGCCAATGATCATGCGTGCAGCATTCGTGTTCACACCATACAGAGATTTTTCGGTGAGCTAGATGTGGTTTTAAATCAGAGGACAGTTCTGCAGATCTTTCTTACACAGGACAGAAGAGAAAGAAAAGTGAGCAGACTAACAAAAGTGCATTCGTACATATATAGGTTTTTTTAACCCTCAAATGGATACTTTTCACCATTCCATTCATTATCTATTTCAAAAGTGGAATTTACAAAAAGATTGCCAGGAATCTACTTTTGAACAACTATTTCCATACTTCGGAAACCATTGACAATATGTCAAACCTCGTCGCCCAATACATCTAATAGTATTAAATAGTTTGCAGATATAAATAGTTGACCTCTGATAACTACAAAAAAAAAAGGCAATTTCTATTCTCACTTACTTGAATTATATTTTTGTAAAGTTTTATATAGCTGAGGACAACTTAATGAAGAACAAAAAAATAAAAGAGGGCTACATGAGAGGTTATAAATCACAGGATGGTCTAGTAGTCAGTAGATTTTTAGGGGGGGTAAGCAGTGAGATGTTCTTGTGCACAAGAGGATAGAGGCGAGAGAGTCAGGCTGGAGGACAGAGCCAGATTAAACTAATGAGAGTGAACAAGCAGAGGACAATTGGGATGGGAGCAGCTAATTAACCCCTCGGTGAAGGGGAGCCGGCACGGTAAGCTTCCAGGAAGAAAGACTGAGCAGAGGAGCCTACACAAACCTCGCCCTTGGTTTCTTCCCAAAATATAACTTTTTTTTTCTGGTTTTCAGCTCAATACATTATATTACATAGCATATACAGTACAAAGTACATATTGTACAGGGATTCAGAACAGAAAAATATATAAGACATTCAAATCCTGTACAAGAATAAATGTTCAGTAAAAAACATTTGGTAATTGTATAATGTGAATTAAAAAATAACAAATGCCGTACTATAGTGGCAATATTTGAATGATCATTTTCTAGAGGACGCACAGCAAAGGCAATAACATGCCAATGGTTACTGATGATTGTTTCATTAGCAGATTTCTCTATGGAATACAATGCTTTTCCTCCTGCCATTATGAGATTTAGGTGTATATTTTGCTCCAAGCTTTAGACAACACAAAAATGATATGGACGAATCAACACAGATAAACCGAGCTGCTTGAATGTACTGTCTATTGCCTTAGCAGTGTGTAAGTGTTGTGGGAAAATGGGGCTGCACAATCTCGAGAAAAAGAACAGATTGCAAATATGTTTGACTGCTATGAAAATTGCAATAATAACCATTTTTGAAATATATATTTACACAATCATTTAAAAATATATCAAAATGTTGATCTGTACCAAACAAGGACATTATTATTATATTTTCACATACTTTGCCTTTAGCAAATATTGCGCTTGCTTTGATTTGGATATGACGCAAGTCCTAATTTATCGTTTGATAAAATTCCGATAAAAAACAAGTGATTGAAAGATCCTTACTGATAAAAAGGGAAACAACATGGACAGAGGATATCGTGAACATTATAAGTCTGAGGGAGGGGAAATGTCTTTGCAATCGAGAAACAAAAGCATGCATTAAGCCCATGATAGCGTTCGAAAAGGTAGGGTTGAGGGGTTTAATAATTTACGCCCTCCTGCTTGGATACAGCTGCCCCTCCCCTCGTCTTTATGAAGGCTGAATCTTGTCTCCCAGGTCTGATTGTTCCGGCTACCTCGCCTCTCTGTCAGATCTTCTACATTCGAAAGCTTTAAGGTGCCATTACGGTTGTGGTTTATTAGCTACTCCTAGAAACATAAATCACAAGCAGGATGTAGTTTTTTGTTAACAGTCCAGGACAGTACTTTGCTTCGGATCCTCTGTGTCAGGGTGCAGCCTCCAACCTTATACGAGTGCATAGCCTCTCTGAGTAGGCGTTTCCTTTTTCAGGGTGTTTCCTTAGCTGAGCTCGTCTCTCTTCCCTTTGTCATAACATTCAGCGGATGTGGCGACAGCACACACACACACTTTACAAATACACTTGCTCTGTGGTTTCTGTTACTACCATTGCACTTGCCAGTGTCCATTGGGGCTTTCAACCAGGCTGTGCAATCAGCTGCGTTACACTAAGACGTTACACAGGACATCCTGGCAGGCAAGCTCATGCTAACAGACAAATGTAGGGATGAAATCAGTGAGGAGGGTGAAGCATCAGCAGGAGGCGCTGTGTGTGGGGCTGCAACACGAGAGGATAGCCTGGCACTTCACACACAATTAGGTCAGTCTGACTTAGATTAGCCTAGCACATGCTGGTAAACAAATAATCAGCACTGACAATGCAAAATCTGAGTGTGCAGAGTGAAGATGCCATGACACGAGTCACTTTACTGGGCTATTGAACAATTAATTAAAGAGGGAAGCTATAGGTAAGCACCAGTAACCACTAGTATTATTACTATATAGTCCAGAGGTGGGACCAAGTCATTGTTTTGCAAGTCTGAGTTAAGTCTCAAGTCTTTGCGCTCAAGTCCAAGTCAAGTCCAAGTCCTAAACTTTGCCAAAACGAGTCTTAAACAAGTCCTTATGTGCTTTTCAACAAATGTAATGACATCGATCAACAGAGCAATACTTAATAATCAAACTGCTCTTTATTAGTCACATTAATAATGTAATAATCAATTTTCCCTCTGCTGGTAAAGTAACAAGTTTTTTGGTATTTTAAATGTATAAGATCCCTGATGTTAAGGTGTACCACTACACCTGCTGTCTTTGGAGCATCTGCCCCCCACCCTTCTTTCACATAATGGTATGATCCTAGTGTGTCCTCGCATACGATTGGCCGCATGGTGGCTCAGCAAAATAAAGTCCCGCCCCTTCGGCATCTCGCGATCGGCGTGTTGGAGACCTCTGAATTAAATCATCAAGTCACCTCAAGTCAGAAGGCTCAAGTCCAAGTCAAGTCCCGAGTCATTGGTGTTCAAATCCAAGTCGAGTCGCAAGGGTTTTGTGATTTTGTCGAGTCCAAAGTCATCAAATTGGTGATTCGAGTCTTACTCGAGTCCAAATCATGTGACCCGAATCCACACCTCTGCTATATACATATATTTCTAAATAATATTAGTGTACATAAGTGTAAGCGTTTAATAAATGTAATATTTAAAGTGTTTTGAATAAGTGCATAACCAAAATAATATACTTGCAAAATGAAATTTAGTGAAGGTGACACATCCCCTTTAAGATATAACCAATGCTAACATATATATAATATATTTAACATGTGTAATGTTATGTTAGCAGTTTTTTTTTTTACAAATAAACCCATATCCATCACTTTTAAACCCAGCCAATACACTTTTAGAAAATAACTGGCGACTTTTTCTCACAAAAACATGAGGTTGATAGTGATCTGCTTTGTATGTGCATGTGGTTTAAAAATGAAGGCTGTTTGAAAGAGCATGGTCAGTGTTTCAGCACCATTCTGTGAAAACAAATATCATCTGTGAGCATCCTTGAAACAGTCAAGACTTAAAACTAGTGGTGCACGATAATTATCGGCCCGATAATTATCGGTCTGATATTAGGAATTATGACGTCATCCCGATAAACCCGATAAAAGTATTAATAGCCCCGATAATATACAATATATGTTTTGGGTAAAAAAAAAGAAAAAAATACTGCGGCAGGGCTCGACATTAAGGGCTGCCCGATGGCCCGGGGCCATCTAGTATTTAGCTCGGGCAATGAAGCCTCACCTGCTGGTTGCCCGATCGGGCAATCTATTATGCCAGTATCATGCAGCTCGCGGATCCAGTAATGAGTGACCCAACAGTAAAACTAAACATATCTCTAACTAGTTTAGGTAGTTTGAGAGGTAATTAAAATAGCTACGTGTGATATTCTAACCTGAGGTGTGTGTTTTGTCCGCTCACCGCTGCATGTGATCATGCAGAACTGCGTGTCGACTCATCAGCAGCAGCTGATCTCTCTCTCTCCCGTCAGATTAAACTTCACTCGCGTTTATGTCCATATTGATCAGATCTAGCTAGTTCTAGCTAATGATGGGACTACCTGCTTATTAAAAGACACCTAAACAATAAGTG
>NW_011342976.1:0-2291 GCF_000735185.1 Notothenia coriiceps | reverse complement strand
TGATTTACATCATTTACCCATGTTATTTTTTTCCAGTGTATTGCTATTCGTCTTTTGTTTCTGTTACGGTGCTCTTCTGAAAATGAGACAATAAAAACAATGGCATAGTTACAGTAAGACTCTGTTTTTCCTATATGTAAGTTTGTTTCTCCCAACTTGTCAGTTTTCCGTTCAGTTTCCAATATCGATAGCTTGAGGTTTGTGTATTGATGATTGTAGTCAGTATTTAGTGTGCCACTTAGTAATGACTGTTCAAATAGTCTTCTCATGAGCTGACAAATGTTTGTTTTTGGAGAAGGTATCTGGTTTTGGAAGGGGTATTTTTAGTTTTGAGTGCCTTAGAGCACTTTGCAAGAAATGTATATTGTTATGGTAGAATGGGTTATTATGGTGACCGGAGTTTCAGTTATGAAAACACATTTGTCTCATTAGAGGACAATTTGTTCTGTTTCGATCGACTTATTCTTTTTTGTGACCAGTATTTTCAGTTTTGGTCATGTAAGTGCATTTTGCAAAAGATATTCAGAGTTATGGCAAGTGTGTTTCTGTTTAGATGGCTATGCTCTTGTTTTGAAGAAATGAATTTAGATTCTAAAAAGTGGGTTTAGCGATTGAGAAAAACTGTAATAGGTGCACCTCATCATTTAGACTAACGCCCTGCTCCAGAGACTGAGTCACATATGAATATAGCAAAAGAGTGCAGGCAGGGTTGAGAGGTTCAATAATTCTTTTAGCGATGTAACCTTTTTACATTAGCACTGCTAGGTCCTATATCATTTCATTAGAGGCCTCTAGCGGTCCAGTCCAGTGTTTGTAGAGGCATCACAACAGATGCATAAGCATACATTGGTCAGTTTATAGAGCCTGACTCATTGAGCCCTTTTTCATACAGTGTTATTGATCTTCCTTAAAACTGTTTTGCTGTAATGGGATTGGATGTAATGAGCAACAGAGCCATTTGAGAAGCATTGATGAAACAGCTGATACCAAACAAACAAAACAAGCTCAATGGTTTGGATCTTTAAGAACTTGTAGGTTTCTTGAGTATTCTAGTATTCTACAGTTAATTTGCAAATTAAGACATGTTAACCAAAGGACCAACCTATGCTGCATTGTTCCAAATAAACCAGATTGTAGTTAAAATGACTGCTTACAATTAAATGCATTAAAAAAAAAATATTTTGAATGCAGGATTATTGACTTGATTTAAGGCTTTTTGGGGGGATTTAGGAGAGGCCTCTTTGAAACACATTTTCACCTAAAATCACTCCTGATGTTTTAGGCAGCAGGTGTTGATGGTATTGGTGTCACCAGATGTGGAAGAAGTATCCAGAGTAAACTAAAATGATCACTTTACAATACCACAATTAAAAAATAAACAAAATGTCCTGCATTTATAGTGCTATGTATAACTGCACTGCATCAGTGTTTTTTATTATATAAATGTCTCAAAATAATTAATAATAACAGGAAAGTGGTCACTTTAGAGACAAATTAAGTTCTCAATTGAAGAATACATTTGAGTTAGTCTCTATTCAATGATATGTTCTACTTGTAATCCATTACATTTCAGAGGAAAATATTATTATATTAGTGTGGTAAGGGTCGATACAGCGTAGCTATATTTTGCTTGGCAATATAGTATTAATACCTGATTAATACACAGATGCCAAGTATCGATTTTTTATTGTAATAACCCTTAATATGCTAATATACATATATCCTTTATTTAACCAGGTAAAGAACTCATTGAGATTAAAATCTCTTTTCCAAGAGTGACCTGGACAAAAAGGGCAGCATGAACGAATTTAAAACAGATAAAACACAGACAAGACAGGCGAACAAATACAGCTGTAAAACACAAATAAAATGACACATTAGCCAGTCAATATGCGAAATAAAACAAACTATTAAAAATCATTCAAAACTGGCAACATTTTAAACGATTTTTGGATATACGAGCACTCTATATCTACCAATGGTGTCGTGTTCTCTGTCCTTTAAGATGGACCTGAATTCACCCATAGTGATTACATCTGAGAGTTTCAGCTCCTTCTGAACATTGTTCCAAGCTGTGGGGGCAACATATTTAAAAGCTGTTTTATCCAGTTTTGTTCTCACTGTAGGAACCAGCATCTGAATTAAATCTTGGAAGCGCAGGCCATATAGACTTTCTCTATGACACATATATGTGCAAATGTAGGAGGAAACCAACCCAAGCAGAGATTTATAAATAAAACCCAACCAATGGGAAAGTCTGCACAAATATTAAATAAACAAAAATGGCCTTT
>NW_011342975.1:0-23754 GCF_000735185.1 Notothenia coriiceps | reverse complement strand
GTTCAGCTGACATTTCTCGAAGGGGTGTAACTGCAAAGACTTTCACCACTTCGGGATTACTCCACCACTTGAAATCTAAACACCCGGACAAATATGCGGAGTAAGATCAAATCACAAGCACTGACAGCGAGAGACTGTTCAGCGCTGCCTCTCATGTGCTTGATGAGAAGAGGAGCAGACTTATGGCTGATAAAGCAGAGAAGCTACTGTTCATTAAAAAGAACCTCCCACTTTTCCTTAATAAGTAGACAAGGCTGGCTTATCATAAGCTTATCTAGTTCTACATGTCACTCTATACCCACTTTCCTGAACAATTTTCATTGTGAGTTATAATTCACCATCTCAGGTTATCATTAGGGGGAAATGACAGCAGCACAGTGTTCAATATATTGTACTTTCGGTATCTAAATGATACAATGTTGTTTACATTGCTCATGAGGACAGACCACCTTATTTGCAGATTCTTGAAATTGTAATGAAATTTGTAATTGATTGTGGATTTTGTATCCAGTTTTCACTTTATGTATCTTTATACAATGTTTACCACTTTGCTTATGAGGACAGACAGCCTTATTTACAGATTCTTGAAATTGAATTGTAATTTCATTTGTAAATAGTTACATTCATGTGGATTTATCCAGTTTGCACATTTGTATGCATGCACTTATAGGTGCATTTGTTGTTGAAGGCCTGGCTGTTACAGTCTTTATTTACACTATTTTGTTGTAGGCCTACTGGCCTAGATGTTTATGCAGTTTTAAAGCACCTTGGCTTTGTTCTGAATGCACTTTGTTGTAGTTATCCTATAGAGAAAAGAAAATGCACTTGACTTGGAATTAATGTACTGTATGCATTCAAAAGTGCTGAATAAATGTTTTATGGACCCATGATAGTGATTATTATTTAAGTTAAGTTTTGCCATAATCATTTATTTTTCCATAATCAGGCAGCTGAACATCATTGGTAAAAAATGTATACATTATATATATATATATATTTCTATTAATCATTTTCGGCCTTTCGGCATTCGGCCAACTGTTTCCTATTTTCGGTATCGGTTTCGGCCAAGAATTTCCCATTCGGTGCACCCCTAGAGACTACCATATGCATTTGAATTCTTGCTCTTGGATTATATAATAAAATGCTGCTACATCAGGTGTTTATTTAAATTATTGATGTCTGTATTACATCTTTTATTCAGTTTATGTATGGCATCATATAGATATTGCTCCAAATTGGCAGTTATATAGGTTCTCCCCACCCTTTAAGTGGAATAAATGGTACTTTTGGAAACATGACAAAAAGTATTTTGCTTCATCCAATATTTATGTTTGGTTTAACGCTGTGAAGATACATTTAAGTAGTTATGTGCAAAATGTTAACATTAGCCTTGTACCTTATTTGTCCTCATGGTGCTGATAAATAAATTGTTAGATTTTTTTACGTAACGCCAAGAGTCATTTCAGTCAAACCTAGTTTGTCTGCTGTGTGAATGATTTGTAATACAACATCCAAAGACCAGGAGCATGTACCTCTGCCCTCTGAACAAAAGGACGCCTCACTCTTACTGTGTTTCAAAATATGTGTTTCAAAATAGTGGATTTTATAGTCTGCTTTAACCCAATTTGAAAAAAGCTATACTTTTTTTTTGGAAGTAGCCTTCCTTTTAGAGCCTTTCGTACTGCACTGTTGCCAACAGCAAGACAATGAAATCAGGGATTTCGTACCCTTTTCTATGCCAAACTCTTCAGCAGTCAGGGTCTTTTACTTTAAATTGAATAAAGCAGTTGGCTTATAAGGCCGTGCTTAAGATTTTGGCAAAAAGAGGACATTTCAAAACAGTACTGAACAATAAAACAGACTGAGCTAATGGATGAGTTTTAGTTTGAATAAATATCACTAGCTTCCTTTCTATGCATTTTCTCCTGCCTGTGTGCTCGATAAAAGCACCTTCAGACAGATCACGGAAACAAAGTTTGCCTGCACACATCCACATCCACACCTCACTGTGATCATGTTCAGTGTATTGTAGATCTGAAAGGCCTTTGATACAGCAGAAACCTACCAGGAAATATATTTTGATATGAGATAAAAACACTATGTCACTCTTTGAAAACAAAGCAAGATGTATTCAGGACAAACATTGTGGACTTGAAGTAATTCAGTTTTGTTTGTTTGTAGTGAAAAACAGTAACAGCCAATGCAAACAACTTTATATTTTACAATGTCCTCATTGCAATCACAGAAGTGTGGGTTGAAGTTAAAGTGTCCCAATAATGCTTTTTGGGGGTTTCCCTTTCCTGTACTGTGTTATATAGGTTTTGTACATGTAAATGGTCTGCAAAGGCTAAAATCCCAAAGTTACCTACCTACCTGAAACGCCTCGATTGAACTCCTTTGTTTACTCCTGTAACATAATGACATCACTATGCAACACTCTCAATTCTATTGGTTAGAGCTCCAACACTTTGTTCATGATAGGCTAAGGCCTAGATAAAACACTTTTTGAACATTAAAGCATATAAACATGTCACAGTAGAGGCAAACATTACAATATGAACATGAAAATGAGCATAGTGGGGCCCCTTTAAATCCCTGAAAGGTTGTGTAATAGTGTCGGGTGAATTATTAGCATTCAAAGGAATAGAGAAAAAACTAAAAATGTGAAAGCAGACAAAACCAGCTGGTGTAATAATGAGAACATTAAATATGGTTGTTTTGATTCGATGCCCTTAAAGGAGTTAAATGGTCTCTGACAATAAAACAATGAAGTAGTTTATCTAACTGTTGAAGAGCTGGAAGCTCATTTGACCAGTTAACACTGAAACGATAATGTTAAAATGTCAGTTAAAGGAACAAATTCATGTAGTTATAAGTTTAAATGTGGCTCTAAAACCAGTTGAAATATTAGTTGAAGTTGGAGAGGAAGAACGTTTAATTGGCTGGAGAGACCAACACCTTTCCTCAGTGACTCCACATTTGTGCACACACACCATTCTCCATCATTCATTAATGAGAACTTGCTTCAACATCTTTAATGAATTCAGATGGCTTTACTTTAAAACAGCTAGACAAAATATATTTTCAGAATGTAAAAATATGCTTACCTACTAATAAGATAAAAGCTTGAAATGTTTAAATATACATCAGATTTCTTAAGCATCCAGGGAACTCATCCTGGCAAGCACATTTGTAGTAAAGGCCACACCAATGTTTTAAAAAAGGAATAACACATTTTTCTTTGACAAATAGGAGGTTGAATTTATACAGTATTAAAAGCAACCTCAAATATATGTTTAAGTCTGTTTTAAAGCTACACCATTGCATTGGTACACCAACCAAAAGTAACTGCAAATGATCTGAGGACAAAGGCAGGGCAAGTAATGATTGATCTTAAACTTTCCCCCCGTGGCTCTATCCAATTTGGGTCTAATCCTGTTTGTTCTGGCTTTAGCATGGGGTGCTAATGTTGTGCTGCCTATCATTCTTAGGGTGCTGAAAGCCAAAGAAACTCAAGCCTGACTCTCAGTCTGCTGCTGGATGCATTTAAAAGCAAACCATTGTGATTGGTACGTCCCCCACCCAACTCCTAATCCTCTGATCTCACTGCTAGGAGACAGACCCAGTAAAATCCTCTGTGCATACAATGAGAACTACAATCTCTTTTTCCATGTGGATTACAGACAACACTACAAATCCTGGAGGGACTTAAATGCACTGAGAGAAATGAAGCAGCTAGGCTTAAAAGAGGGATAGAGGGGAGGGTTAACACACATTTTTCACTGTTCAACAAAGGTAAAGAGCAAATATGCCTGTGCGAGTCAACATGTCCTTGTAAAGTTTTTAAATGTTTTAAAAACAGACCAATTGACATTCGGCCGTGAGAGCCGTTGTTGCCTATTATTCAAGACAATACTTTGTGACGATACTTTGTGATGTTACCTCGCGCCGCTACATCGCGCCCATACATCGCGCCGCCAATACTTTGAGCCAATACTTTGAGCCAATACTTTGTTGAATTATCTTTTTTGATGTTATCTTTTTACCTTGTCATGCAACCTATTATCTTATCCTTCCAGTCATGCAACAAAGTCACGTATAAGGAACTAAAAAAAAAGAAGATGTGGACAGTCCAATCTAAAATGGGTAGTATTTTCCTTCTAAATCATTTTAGGGAAACACTAACCAAATGACAAACGGAGCTGTCAGAAAATGAGAAACTGCCAAAACAAGGAAGGAATTGGGTTTAGGGAAGTGTTTAGTAGGGGCAGACATTAATTTAAAGGAAGGGACCGAGACAGACTGCGAATAGCCCTCCATGCACTCATGAAGCCCAGACAGTGTCCATCAGTTGAACAAGGACCTTTGAAAGAATGCCACAGAGGCAGAGCCGAGCCAACACACTGCTCTCTCTGTTTAGCTCTCGAGACTCTGGAGGGAAACACACTGCTTTGGAAGGCAGACGATAAGACCCAGTGAACCTCCTTCATTCATTCTGACTGGCTCTCCGTGCCACAGTTTCAGAACACCCTTGCTGTGCACTAGTGGACACAAATAGTTTGACTATGGGGACATTTTAGTTTTGAACATGCTCGTTGTCTCTATTTTGTGCTGACATTTAACATCTTGAAATGTGGCGTTTCTTATAGCTAAAAAGCAGTCTTTGTAAGAATGAAAGACAGAATAATTCTTATTTTTAGGTTAATAAGAAGGATTCAGTGCCACTGCCTATGTTTTAGACTCTTACCTCTGAGTAAAGTTATCCAAGCTGGAATGGTATCTTAAATGAGACATCTAAAGGAAATTATGCTGGATACTTTTGCATTTCAAACCTAAACAAAGATACATCTCTTTAGGGCCTCAGTTTATATTCCCTCCATGTCTGGGAAATGAAAAAAAAACACACCACTTAAACTTGAAACTTACCACTGGGGGAACAGGCAAAGTCCTCACGGAGGAAAAAGAGGTGTGTCAAACCTCAAAGCTTCTTGTTGTGCTAACCACTGAACAACCTTGTGGCCCATGAGAAATATTAAACTGGCTTTGACTTTGAAAATGGTCAATTGGGTCATTGTTGCCCTGCTACAGGGAGCACAGTGCTCTATGCTGGCAGTGTAACAATTCAGCTGGACCTTATAAGCGAATTGGTTTTGGCAGCAGATCGTGCTATTGGATGTTTTTTTTGCTGAAATTCACCTATACTTAGTTGTAGTTAATTTACCTTTTAAGTGTTTCTGTACACAGGCATGTACCTTCAGCTTGTTAGGAAGGAACCAGGTGTTTTCTAACAGAGTTGTTATTTAATTGGAGTGAAGATTTGACCAAGAGAGATTAGTTCTTAACAGTTCACAACAGCATCTCAAATGGCCTAATTGTGTGGTGAAATCAGTTGATTTCAATATAATTTTGCTCTCAGTGGATTTGCTCAAAGGGACAAAGTAAATCTGTGCACATTTTTGTCTCCCAGTTCAATTGTGGTTTTTCCAAGTTTGACCTTTAAGGGATATGAGAATAGGAAATACAAAAATATGGTCACTGTGTGTCACCTTTCAATGATAATTAGCCTTCTTTGTCGTAGCATAATCTAGTCAAAAAGGCATGTGAGGGTTTGCAGAAAGTTGTGTGACAAAAGTTGATGGCTTGAATACATCTTTTGGTTAAAATGTGTGAACTTTTTGAAAATGAATGGCAATGTTTATCCTGATTCAATACACCTACAGAGAAATCCCCTGGTGATGAGACATATAAAATGTTTATGTTCACATGTTCACAAAGACGTGTTATAAACGAGGAACCCAATGAGAGGAAATTGTACGTGGGCCTAATGCACTCCATTACTTAACCACTAGAAATACTGTTGGAAGAAAACAAAGTAATGTTAATATTTTATATTGGAAAGAATTGCCTAACAGAATGATTTCCCTTGCTTTATGCACCCCTCTGAACTCCCTTCCGTCTTATCTACCCCTCTCCTCCACCCTCGTTTCTTTCCTTCGTCTTTCCTCACCCTATCACAGGGGCATGGAGCCTTATGACCCCCCCACCACAGTGCTGGTCCAGAGACATGAGCCCCAGGGTGTCTCCACTATACTCAGCAGCACCGACTTCTTCCAGAGTGAACAGAACCGCACGGTGATCCTGGAGCAGGCCGACAGCTTCCAACTACGAGACAAGTACCTGTTCGCCACCACCACCCGGGTAAGAGAGCTGAGCACGCTGAACTGTGTTTGGTTAATGTCATGTTTGTCTCTTGCCACTGTGTTATTCTTGACATCAAAACCTTTTCTAACACATAAAGGTTGTACAGAGTAATGATGACCTTTTTTACAAAGGTTGAATTTGAGCTGACAAATTACCTAATTTATTGATCTGTCAATAGACCCAATATCACTTTGAAATCCTCGTGTTTATTAATCTTTCATATCATTACAAATGGAGTATCTTCTCTGCTTTTAATCGGCCAACCCTTAATGACAAAAAACAGGCTTTTAAAATTCAACTTACTGCTCAATAACCGCTGATTATGTAAGAAATAACTTATAGCAAGGATAATGCACCTCCTGAAAAACCTTCTTCAAAACAAACAATTTCAGTCCTCCTTTGTTAAATAGGTTATCTGGAAATGAGAACGGAAATGAAATGGTTCTGTAAGATAATTAAAGGGGAACAAAATTGGTTGTGAGAGTTGGAGGAAATTGAAACTTTCAATTTCATTTAATTTAGTCCACTCTGTTTTTCTGCTAGTTGTCTGTATTTTCCCCATTGTTTAATAGGCCTTTTTATGATTTTGGGGTTTTCCATTTCCTGTAGTGGATTATTTAGGTTTGTGTGCTTGTAAATGGTCTGCAAAGGCTAAAATCCCAAAGTTCCCTCTTGTATACCTCAAAGCAGTTGACCAATCACAACAGAGCCGCCTAGCTAACCGATCAGAGCAGAATAAAGCACCTTTTTTGAACATTTAAGCATGTAAACATGTTACGGTAGAGCCACAAAATACAAATATGAAACCTGAACATTTGCAGAATATATCCTCTTTAATCCATAACACTCCACTAAAAGTCCTTATTTACCCGAACCAAAAGACAGAAATATAATACTACAATGGACAGAAACTATTTCAAAAATGTTTAACAACTTGCAACAATGCACCTGCATACATTTTTTTTAAAAGCTCACATTGTATTACAGCTTAGTTGAGCAATGTAGTGAGCAACCAGTTTCCCACCTTAGCATAATGTGCTGAGTGTAACAGGTCAATATTTGGCAGGCGGTAACGTGAAGCGCTGTATTTTTGTCATTGTTAGTCTCCAGTGTTTGTGTAGAAAAAGCCTCGCTTAGGCAGCAGACAAACACACAGCGGAGCAGATGGTGAATAAGATTTGGATATCTTCTCCTCCTACGTTTCACAGGGTGCCTCGGACAGATTTGCTTTCTTCCGCATGACATGCCGGCTTGGGCTAACTGCAGTGTTTGAGAAACAATTGTAATCATAAGACAAGTCAGCTGTGAAAGATTTGTCTGATTGGATTATTGATATCAGATAGTTCATCATACTAGGTTAATGCATCTAGCTGTGCATCAAATCTTACTGCTGAGTCGCTTTTTGTATACTGCATTTATGAGTCAGGGATTTTTGCATTTTTTGTTTTGTTTTGCTGCATTGTAAGAATTTACACCAATCTATATAACAATCCACAAATCTGGAAAAAAAAAATCCAATAGAATTTTGCCATTGGATTTCAGCCCATACAATAAGCTCTGTGGCAAATACACATTCATGTTACTTAACATGTTTTGTTAAGCAGGATAATCTCCACATATTAATACCACATTTTTGAAGCGTTAATGCAATCCACTGAAGTAAATAGGTAAACGAACTACGTGATGATGTTTTGCAGTCTCTTTTAGTCACTTGTTAGCAACCGCGGTTTTCTTGACTCGTAAATGTTTTGGACATTCACGAGTGGTGTATTCACTGACGTTGGAGGACAAAACGTGAAAATGTCTTCAGATTGTGTTAACCACAGAATTTACTTCATGCTTCTAACCACAAACATAACAAAAAAACACTGACTTTGAGACAAGGGAGCCGCAAGTGGTAAAAATGATAAAAGTTTAAAGTTATTTGCGGGTTTTAGGACTCGTTTCTGCACCACTATATAGCTATCAAGTAACCAACACAACATCAATATTCATACCTACATTGAATATCAGATCTTACCACAGGGTCATTAGTAATGGACTGTGTTTCACATCCCATCTTTCCCATATTTCATCAAAGATATGTAGTTCAATGTAACTATTACTTATTTATGTTTTCCATTGCAATACTGCGCTAATTATGCAATGATTCAAATAACTGAATCTACTTTAACTGGGTCGCTTTCTGCTCTGCTATTTGCAAATGTGATTTCCAAAATTCTCCCACACCACGCCGCTCCTCCGCTACCTTCACTGGCTTCCGGTAACTGCTAGAATCCACTTCAAGACACTGGTACTTGCATACCATGCTGCGAATGGATCTGGCCCTTCCTACATCCAGGACATGGTTAAACCATACACCCCAGCACGTGCACTCCGCTCTGCATCAGCCAAACAGCTCGCTGCACCCGCACTGCGAGGGGGACCCAAGTTCCCAGCTGCAAAAACACGTGGGTTTGCTATCCTGGCTCCAAAATGGTGGAATGGTCTCCCCATTGAAATCAGGACAGCAGAAAGCTTACACATCTTCCGGCGCAGACTGAAAACTCATCTCTTTCGACTCCACTTCGAGCGATAGAATTACTATCAAAGCACTTATACACTAATAAAGGACTGGCTTATCTAAAGCCAGTTGAGTAGCACTTGAAATGTTTGGCTCTATGAAACCTGATGTACTTATATGATTCTGTTTTCTTCAAGTTTGTATCTTCCTGGTCGAATGTACTTATTGTAAGTCGCTTTGGATAAAAGCGTCAGCTAAATGCAATGTAATGTAATGTGATTAGGAAGGCAAGTGATCTATGAATACAGTCTGTAAATGCAGATTTGTGTTGCATATGGTGCAATTTACTGGGTACACAGAAGCAGGCAGTGTTAAGCGCTGTGCTAATAAATTGTCAGAAATATACAGCAGCTTCAATAATTACCAGTGGCTAATGTGGTCAAACTAACGAGTAATCCTCCCTTGCAATTACTATTGTGGTCCAATTACACGCAGAGGTTAACCTCAAAGTGTGGAGAGGCCAACAACTGCCAAGAGTGGTTTTGTTTACTGCTCGGGATGTGACGCAAGACGTTGTAAAACGAGGCATGTGCAGGGTTTAAGGCAGAGGCAATGGCCTTCTTTTTTCTTTGGGGCCTTTTTTTTTTATCCCCCAGTTAAAAAATGTATTTGCATTAAATGTGTGAGTTCACCCAATGTAACCTATGCTGGCATGTAAGTGATGGAAATGCCACTCTGTATCATTCATCATTTAAAAGGTTAGCAAGGATTTAGTCTTTTCCGTGTTGAAAAGCACCATCAGGAGGATGTATCAGTCAAATAATAATCTAGCGTCAGCTGTTCAGCCCTGTGTTTTGTAGCTTTAAATTAGCACTGTCCGACAGAAATTGTAGTGAGAATTCCTTAAGTTATATTTCACATCTAGATCTTAATCATCTTAATTGAGATCTCCAAGGAATTGTGAGTTTCTGCTTCTGTCACTCTGTGAAATGATAACGTTAGCTAATGTTAGCGAATGTTAACTCCTAAAGATAAAGTTGGATATATTGACCAAAAGAGAATGAGGATATCTGACTGATATCTTCACCTCTTTTGTCAGGCCTGAGAGTAGAGTTGTGCAACAGCTCAAGCAACAACAATTTCACAACAGTAGACGATTGAACGGAAAATAATCTTATAATAATCTAATAACAGCCTTGGAGGCTTTTTCGAACTGATATCAGATATAGTGTGTTATGCTAGCTTTAACTGTGATGAGCAAAATGTAAGAACTGTACAAACTGTGTGAAAATAAGTTAAAATGATTGTTTGAGCAATTAACCTTAACTCAAAGTGGACTTACTATGTTTTTTTACTGGAGCTTTTGACCACTAGAGTTTGTTCAGTAGTAATCAAAAGAGCCCTGTTGTGATCAATTGACCTACAGTAAGTATGGACATGGAATTTGTAAGGTGATAACAGTCGAAGATGACCTTGATATCTGATTAATAGCTGCAAATAAAGGATAGTATGTGAACCATGACTTCATGATAACAAGAATAAAGCCTAATTTTCTACCTAATAAAGATCATTGTTTGCACTCATTGTAGCATTATCTTCCTACTTACATGACGGATAAAACCATTGTTCTAAATAATTTCCAATCCAAATATGTAGACCGATTATAGAACAAAACCTTTTCAAATTCGACTTCGACCTAATACTGATCCATCTGGGGCTCGCTGACATGGAAAAGAAAGTAAAAGCCTTTGAGTTCAAGAGGGCAACATAATACTGCCAACACATGCTCTGTTTGGTTACGTTTCCTTTCTGAAGTGTTTCCTCAGAGAGTTTCTAGACCAATTAATCGGTGCTACATGGGATATAGGAAGTCATTATTGACTTCCAGCGAAGCGCTGAGATAACAGTGGCAGTGCAGAGGCGTAAAGTTTAGAGATGTTTTTGACGATTCAATCGTCAAAAACATCTCTAAACTTTATGCCTCTGCACTGCCACTGCTCTGTACGTGTATTTCTATCACCATGGGAAGAAACACAGTAATAGGTTACTGTAATGTATTGCTTTGTGGGTAGATTGCTTATATTTGCTGGTTATTGTGTTTTTGTCTCTTAGCATCATTTCTGCTATCTACCAAAGTGTACAACGTTAGCGTCATTCTGAACTAAAAATAAAAGTTAAGAGTTGGACATACTGAATTTTAAAACCTGCCTATCCACATCTGGCTTCACTCCCATATTGTGCTACATTAATACGAATGTACAAATGTACTGCTATATGTTATAAACAACTGAGATTGCAATATAATAATATAAATAATATAAAGGCAATATATATTGCAATACAAAAATACAAGCTTGTTCTTTAATGCTACAATTAAGAATTAAATGGATCACTCAGGGGCATGACATCTTCCTAAAAGTTTTGTATGAACAAAGGCAAGTAGGAGCTGCTAGCAGAGCTATCTATATTTGTTTTACCATGAAGAATCCTTTTAGGTGCTGTTTACACGAGAATGCAAACGTTTGTATCCGCTACTTTTCTCTTTCGTATAGCCCGTTCGTTCACACAAGGCCGTAACGGGAACGCGGAAACGGACCCCGCAAACGATAACAGGCCCCAAGGTGGGTAGATCTGCAAACGGAACGCTCTGGGGGGCCAAACGGCTCAGTGTGCCCTATACGATCATTTCCTGATAACGATGAAGCCATAGCCCCACTTCTGCTGCTCACTGCTGTAGCATGGTCAGTAGCTACTGTCAGTAGCTACTACTACTGCTACTGACCATGCTACAGATGTTAGTGCAAAATCTACAGCTCCTCTACCACAACCATCAGCAACAAGTGGACATGGAGAACTACATGAACTACAGGTTGCTAAATCCACCGCGGGGCATAAACAGAAGGGCAACCATGGCAATCATGCCCTGTGGTCTTCTTCGCTGCTTTTGGTGTATTTTGTGGCAGAAGTACAGCGCCACTTACAGGCCCGGCATATGTACTACAGCGTCTCCAGCGCTTTCGAGCGGTCTCGTGTGAACGGAAGACTTTTTTGATATCGTATTCGGTTCGTTTGCATTTCATTTTCGTTTGCGTGTAAATGGGGTCTTAGTTACTTTCTTTCATTTTTCTGTCTTTGGTTTGCACTAATTGGATTTAGAATAATGAAATATTACAAGGGCTTTTGTCAGTGCCAAGCTGCTTAAGCTAATTAAAGAGCCATAAATTGAGGGTTTTATATAGAAACATCTTAAGGATCTTAAGGAATAGAGTGCTAATCAGACTTTAAATATGCAGCCTTTGGTCCCATCAGGGGGACTTGAGTAAGATAACCGGCCTAATACTGTAGATGTAATGGGGACATTTATAATCCCTTCTTATCTTAGCAGTTATCTTTAAGCCATATTACTTCTCATCTAGATCAGTTTCTGTGCAAAGAAAGTCTGGGACAGACGGAGAAGAAAACAGGAAGTACAGATTGGGGAAGTAATTATTCCTCTACAAAGTGCAACAGTACTCCCTTCTGAAGCTCTTGCTTACTAGCAGTTTTTTTTAAAACAACACGGTTTAGTGAATACCACAGACACATTCCTGGCCCTCTCCTCATCTGTGTTTTGGTATTTTACAGGAAATTTCTAGAAGAGCTTTGCTGTTTAGAACTCCATGTTACCACATTGACACTTGCTATTGCTGCTATTCTAGTGTTTCTTCAAAGAGAAAGTATTTATTTTTCTCATTCTAAATGAAACTGAAGGAAGTAAAGTATCTTTTCCACCTAACTTTTTAACCTAAATTCCCCTTCTGCCCCTCCCTAGTTTTACAATTTCAGTGTAAGCAACTCATTAAAAAGTCTGGGTTGTGGATTTAAGTCTTATAAAGTCGATATACAAAATGGGCCTGTAAAGAGAAAGACAAATATCAGAACAACTCTGCATGAATTTGTTTAAGTTTTCTGTCCACCTGAAAATATTATTTACTCTCTTTTAGCTCTGTTTTTGTCTCATCAAACTCCTTATACAAATCTTGCTCTTTAGCTGCTAAATGTTGCACTGTGTTCACCATCTGTCCGTCTGATATATAGTGCTGGGCAGAGAGTGGTCATTGGTTTTATCACAGCTCTTTCACTGAACGCTTGCTGCTGTTGAAAGTATATCAACAAATATAGAGCAGTTGGGGGCATTAAACCCAAAACAATGAGCTGAAAGATGCTATAATGCTCCTTTTTAAAATGATCTAAAATGCATAGTTATTGTGTGACACACAATCATTAGTTAATTATTAATATAGGAATATCATTCTTTGCAGCTTTCGTGTGATTTAAAAAAAAAAGTCAAACTGTGTAAGACTACAATGAACCAACATGTCCCTAAATAATACCTCTTAAATATAATTTAGCCCAATAACAATGCTATACATTACTAGATACTGTACATAGGATAGTAGGAAAGTAAGTTGTTTTGTGAAGGGTATATTATTTATTTTTTAACATAACATGTGTATATGTTTATATCTGCTAGGAATGGCCACCTTTCAAAGCAATCTTGAAAATAACCTAGCAGGGTGAAATGAGTGTTAATAGGAGCCGTGCAAGGGGATGAGAGAACCAAGCATCCTTGTAGAAAAGGAAAAGATGCGGGGGCCCAGTATTGAGCCCTGTTGAACTCCTGTAACACAGCTGCGTTGTTCAGACATTTATCTTTAGACGTGGGTTAGCATAAAGATATTGTGTCCTTGATGGATTCATCAGCTTTCAATGTTTTCTGTATCCTTTGAAATCTTTATGGTTTCAAACAAAGGTCTGCTGTTTTATTTTTCCACAAAATGTTAGTCATTTATTCATGTCTTGTTGTCTCTTTTTGTTAGGCATCTATCTATATTCAACCTCTTCTGGTGATCCATGGACATCAGTTACTACTCTGACCTTTTATATAAATTGTTTTATAGTTTATTGTTTTCACAACAGCAGACTAGCCTCTATGGCCAGATCAACATCGCAAGTGTCCCTTATCTCATTGGTTTCATCTGGTTTAATAACAATTGTTATGTCAAAAAGTTGAGATCTCAGAGTTGGGAATTGCGTATTTATTCCCATTAACATTCCTTAGCACGACTACATCTAGTTTATTTCTGGTAATTTTATATTTATGAGTTGTGTATTACTTATTACAATTAACAATAATGTGATAGTGTCTGTTTGCCATCAGGCTGCGTTGATCTGAGGCCCTGATCTAATTTTGAGAAAACAGCGAGAGTTTAGAGAGGATCAGCTTCAGAGAATATGAGCACAGTGGAATGTGTGGCCAATTACTGTTGCCATTGCAAGGCAATCTGAGGTTTCAGTGGGAAAATATATGGTATAATCACCATACCACTTACATGTGAAAACACATACCGTAGTTGACACTCTCCTCCTGTCTAATTTTCCCTCTCGACTCACAAATTACACTGACCTGAAAACCTTGATTAAAGTATAACATGTGAAGAGAATATAGTCCTATAGACAACTGTTCCTTACATATCAGAAGGAATATTGGCTTGTATTTTACATAATTTTATACCATATAGACCTTAACCCTTATTTTCCTCTCTCTCCATTCCCTCCTAGTGTTTCAGTGTAGTTGCTGCTTTGCTTTCACATCACACCACACAGTCGATGTGGCACTACGCTAGATAAATCAATAGACTGAATTGAAAAGCCTGAAATGCTTTGCTGGAGACTGGGGGGTGTTTTAGGCAGTCAAGGATGGAAATAAATTGTTCCAAGACACACACACAGATACAGTACACACAGCTTTTTGTACCCCACTGTGAGTCTTTCTGGACTTTTAATGTTTTCTGACTCAGCTGGCAAGCACTGTAAGGCCATGAAGACAGGAAAACATCATCAGGATAGTCCAGATAACCAAAGTCACTTGTCCTTATCCACAACCTCTGGGGACCGCACTGCACAACGATGTTTGAGATTTTTAGATGCCTGATTTAACATTTCAACAAATATTTTGAGTAGTTGTGGCCACCAACATTTATGCTAACTCATTGAATCCCTTCTTCATTGACAGATGAAGCCTGTATGTCAATTCCAAGTTGGAGTTGCTGAGTTACCAAACAGATCACAGCAGATTGGCCGCCTCTGAAATGTTCAAGGGTTTGACATACATGATGAGTTATCTGACTGTGCTTTCTCTGTCTCTGTGTCCTCTGCCTCTCCAGAAACAGTTTGGCAGCCATGCACCTTCATCTGTCCAGCTCTGGGTCTCCTACAACCGCCAGCCAATGAAAGCAGCCCAGTTTATGACCCGACATCCAATCACAGTGAGTTTCTTTTACATCTAATGCTGCAGTCATTCAATTGATGAACAACTAATGAAAACTGGATCAACCGGCCAAATGAGGAACTAAAGATGAAGTATTTCTGGGTATCGAATCGGAATTGAACCCAAATCCCATAATCCAACGCTACTTCAAAACACACCAAACTCTTTTGTTGTTGTGTTACGGCGCTAAAATGTATGTATAGAAAAAAATGTGCGTTTATCTGAAAACAACGTTAGAAGAAGTCCCTTTTATTTTTCCGGGAAATTCCGTTGTTCACTGTTATTATACACAGTACACACACATGCACAGGACCTATACATATGAAGTCTGAAAACATATATATAAATATAAAACACAGTGAGTGAGCAATTGTTCAATGAAGTCAAGTTACTAAGTACATTTGCAAAGGACTGTACTTAAGTACAATTCTGAGGTACTTGTACTTTACTTGAGTATTTGAATTAGTTTTTTACTTTGTACTTCTACCCCACTACATTTATTTAATACCTTAAGTTACTTTGCAGATTTGGATTACTAATTGAATACATAGTCAAAACTCAAATAAGACTTGAGTTACACCTGGAGTAAATTCACAAGCTACCCAGCAGTCAATAAAATAATAAAATGAGTTCCAGCTTTACCAGCTTTGATAAACATATTAATGCATTGATGATAATAATCTAAATGTATTATATATATTATTCTAAAATGAGCAAATGTGCTTAGTACTTTTACTTTCGGTACTTCAAGTATATTTTGATGCTAATGCGTATGTCCTTTATTGAGTTGAGTAAACTTCTACTTGTAACAGAGTATTCTTATCTCTGGTACTTATATGTTTACTTAAAGTGGATCTATCATGCTATATTTGAATAATATATTGTAGGGCCATACCTATACAAAACATGTCAGCGAAGTTTTTTTTTCAAAATACCAAACAGATCATGCATTTTAGCCATGCCTCATTTCGCTCTATTTGCTCTTTTTTAGCCCTGTTCTTGCAAGGGCTGAATCTGAGAAGTCTTCTTCGCTGCTTTTGTGGCAGAATACAGCGCCACCTACAGACCTGGCATATGTACTACAGCGTCTCCAGCGCTTTCGAATGGCAATGGCTGTGGCTGTCTCCTCCTGATAGGTGGAGAGTTGCCCATATAGGCGGAGCTCCTCGTTCCTGACGTTAGAGAATTTTCAAATCTGGATCAGTCTGTATCAGATCCGTTGCAGCCCCGTTTTTAGAGATTTGGGTATGGAGGAAAAGAGAAAGGGTTGTGTTTTCTGACACTTGGTGAGCTCCCTGACACACCGGGGACACATATTCATGTATAAAAGACGTACAAAAGTGCATTTTGTATGATAAGTCCCCTTTAAGTAAAGTAACCACTGGAATTGTCAGAGCATACAGATTGTCAGTTTTTCCAACCCCAGGGAACAGTTGGTTCGATGCCTCGGCAGTGCCCAGGAAGGGAACTGGCACCTCTCCAAGCTACCAGTCCACATTCCTTATTTTTGTTTCTATCGGGACGTGAACCGGCGACCCTTTGGTCCCAAAGCCAAGTCTCTTAAGTTTGAGCTACTGCCGCTAAATCTTAATGAATGAACCTTAAGATGTGTTAACCTAACGGGAAAAATACCTTTTCTGTGGTCAACAGAACATTGTACAAAGAGCTTGTATTTTTGCAGAATATGCAGATTTAAAAGGTGTTAGATCCATGAGTTAACCTGATTGTCAAGATAGTGGTTCCCAAAGTTTGTATGAATTTGCCAATGGGATAATTCTCGAGCCAGTGTCAAACGCTCCTCCTAACTCCTATCTGTTTTAGCACTCTCTGCAGTAGTTGTAATAAGCAAACTAAATATGAACACTGTGGCTCCCATTTAAAAAAAAAAATACAGACAAACGATATCTTCATTCTGATGGAGGAACCACCTACATCATCATGTATGCAGCTGAATTTTTGTTTCTGAAATCTTTTTACATCGTTTCCAGTCATATTGCATCCTCAGTCTAAAGATGACCCCCCTCCCATCTTCTTCTTGTCCTAACAGGAGTACTACATAGCAGATGCGTCAGAGGACCAAGTGTTTGTGTGTGTGAATCACCTGAACAACGTCACACACCTCTACATCTCGGACACACAGGGCCTGTCCTTCTCTCTGTCTCTGGAGAATGTTCTTTACTACAGTCCTGAGGGCTCTGGCAGCAACACACTGATCAGGTATTACACACACACACACACACACACACACACACACACACACACACACACACACACACACACACACACACACACACACACACACACACACACACACACACACACACACACACAGTGTAGTTTAAAGAGGCCCTGTTTCGCTCATTTTCAGGTTCATATTTGTATTTTGTGCCTCTACTGTGACTCTTTTCACCCTGTCCGAAACCAGTCTGTTCTGATTAGTTAGCTGGCAGGCCTCTGTTTTGATTGGCCAACTGCTCCGAGATGTCCCAACCCTTAGCCTATCACGTACAATGTGTTGGAGCGCTAGCCAATAGAAGCCTGAGTGTTACATAGTGACGTCACTATGTTATCAAAGTAAACAAAGGAGTCCAATGGAGGCGTTTCAGAGTATGTGGTAGAGAAAATGTTAGCAGACCATTTAAATTTGCACAAAAACACACATTAGGAAAGGTAAAACCACAAAATGCACAATAGGACCTCTAAGACACATTAAAGCTGCATTCAAATGATAAAAGCCTTGTGGTGAAAACAGCCAGTTCATTTTTCTTTCTATGGTCACCTTCCTTGCTAGCTTGTGCGCTACATACAGCTGTTATCTGATTGAGCAGTGCTGGGTGACAACGTAGAGCATTGAGATGCTGCGGTCAACGCTTCCGCCTAATGTATTGGCACCGATTTCTCCACAGGAATTAAATGTCAACGCAGAGCTTTTTCCGCCCATGTCGCAAATATAGGCCACTAAAGAAAAGTCTAACAAGTGCAACAAATATGAGGCTGATGGATAGAGTAAACCTGTTGGTCTGGTTTGAAGACAAAAGTACATGTGATATATAATCCTCCTAATCTCCTGGGTCTTCCCACAGCTGCTGGCTTCACAGGGTGGCACCAGATGTATGGTCTCCCTTTCAAGGCAAAGAGCAGCAGATTTACACCAAGCTCTTTCTGGTTGTCTGAGCAAGGGTAGGGCCGATTTATCAACAGTGCGCAGATTGATTTTACGAGGGCAACCCAAGTTGGACACAAGGGCTGTCTGAAGCAATCCCAAAGCAATTATTTTTATTGGCATGGAAAGTTTTAATTACGTATTGCGGCTGTACAGCACACACCTGAGAGAGAGAGATCTTCTTTCTTTTTTTTTTAAGCACGCTAGTCACCCTTAAATCATTGGCGCAATATTGGTATAAGGAATTTGATCAAAGACATCTCAATATTAAAATGTCTTCATGTCGCACAGCAATATCTGGGAGGCTTCCAGTTCCTTGTTTCGCAATATGGTTTAGGGAACTAGTCTGTGGGAACCATATTGAGAGCTTTTGAATCAACACGCATAGCTTTCATTAAAAAGTATATAGCAGGGGTGTCAAACTCAAGGCCCGGGGGCCAAATCCGGCCTGTGACTTCATTTTATGTGGCCCCACAAGAGCTTGCAAAGAATATTATATGTTTATTATACGGTTACATGATGATTTACTGAAGCACGTTGCCCATAAACTACATGTCCCACAATGCATCTCAAATTAGACTTTTTTTCTCAGAATTTGACTTTTTTTCTTCTAAATATGCCTTTTTTTCTTAGAATGTGCCTTTTTCTCAGAATTTGACTCTTTTTTTTTTTTTTTTTTTATGTTACTTTCTTTAAAAAAAAAATGTCACTTCTGTTTTTTGATTGTGACTTGTTTTACAGAATTTGGCTTTTCTTTTTAAATCATTTTGTGACTTGCAATTATTTGCCCTAGACTTCTGCTTTCAGACGTACTTAATTATGAAGTTATTACCCTATCCAATAATAATCCAATACAGAGACAATATTGTAATATAATACATTATTTTATATATATATTTACCGTATATATGTATTTTTTATATAGTCTTAAAGTTACAACCGGCCCTTTGAGTGCAGCCATAATGCTGATGTGGCCCGCGATTAAATTGAGTTTGACACCCCTGGTATATAGTGTTATTGGTCACTTCCTATAGTGTGTTAATCAGGTTTTGGTGCATGTAAATGCTCTGCAAAAGTAAAAATCCCTGTGTTCCCTCCAGAGGGAGTTTTCTCCCACACACTCTCCCCCCCTTGCCTGAAACGCCTCTGTTGTTAATTTCCCTAACATAATGACATCACTATGTAACACTTCCACTTCTTTTGGCTAGCGCTGCAACACATTGTACATGAAAGGCTAAGGGGTGGGAGATCTCTAAGTGGTTGACTAATCAAAACAAGACTGAGCAGCTAACCAATCAGAGCAGACTGGGCTCTGGTTTCAGACAGAGGGTGAAAAGAGGTGCTGCAGCACAGGCAGTATGAGAAAAATAAAGAGCTTTTTGAACATTAAAGCATGGAGACATGTCACAGTAGAGGCTCAAAATACAAATATGAAACAAAACAATTGAGCATAATATGTCCTCTAGTATTATAACAGCTTATTATCTGTCTATTAAGGCTTTTTGTGGTTGTTTGTGTCCTGGTTTTGTATAAGGGTTGTCAGTTTGTTTGTAGATTTTACTTATTTACTGTATATGAATAAAACTACAGGTTATTCTGTATTTATGTTGTCAGGTAGGGAAATCAGCCTTGGATCAGCTGTGTGCATTATACATGTTTTAAAGACGACAAGCTATATTTTGGTTAGGGTCCAAGTCACTGCAAGAATTTTGAGAAAGAATATAATGGACTCGTTTCCCATCAGATCAAAATGAACTGTCAGTAACTCAGCCAGCAAATCAATTTTCATGACAACTGAGCTAATGTCTTCTGCTGATGAAAGCGTGTGATACATTTGAAATCTCCAGAGAAATCATTAGTCGGGTTGTTTTGTTAAACTAGCTCCTTGGTAAAGATGAAATGTCATGCTTAATATTTATTTAGTTCTATGAATATAATGTTTTTACGCATTTTCCCTTTGTTTAAGAATTGGATCACACGCTCAAGCCAATTGTACAGACGCATACAAATGAGCACGGTGTTTACGTCCGGTAAATATTAAGCACAGTTTGCGAGTTTTCTAGTAATAGAGTAGTTCCCATAGCAACCTTAGACACTGACAGTGAAACGTCTAGTTTCTGCCTAAAAAGGTCTGATAACAGTGAGTCTTTGTAAACAACAAAGAGTAATTCCTCTTTATCTAATAAAAGGGAATCTATTGATCTGACTCCACAACTCTGTCTGACCTCTCATTGTTTTTCTGCTCCTCTATAATCACATCAGGAAGCTCCTGTGTTGTTTTGTCATAGGCGGTTACAGTGCAGGCTCAGGTGTTTGCCTCCCAATGTTGATTCTCCCTTTGTATGTGACACTGTTTTCTGATAATGAAATGAAGTGTACCTTCTGTTCATCTAATCCTACAGCATCCTGTGGGTGAAAGTGCGTGTGTTTGTATGCAGCTCTCTTACATCATTTCTGGGTAATGATGTTGAAGCTTCCTGTTTACCTCTCTCTGCTTTGTGTTAAGTTACCTCTACAGCTCTATAATACAGATGCACTATGTCTACTTGCGTTTACCCTCCAGTGTTAGTGAGCCAAGTGAAAGGGACATGTATGGGGCAACTTAAAAATACTAGATTTATAAATAAGATATAAGATGCAATGAGTGTATTGTCTTATTCAAAAAAGCTAAAGCCTAGTTGTTGTCAATTAAAATCTTAAAGAGGACAAATTCTGTAAATGTTTAGGTTCATATTTGTATTTTGTGTCTCTGCTGTGAAATGTCTGCATGCTTTAATGTTCAAAAAGCCCTTTATTTGTCTCATACTGCCTGTGCAGCAGCACCTCTTTTCACCCTCTGTCTGAAACCAGAGCCCAGTGTGCCCTGATTGGTTAGCTGGTCGGCTCTGTTTGCGATTTGTCAACCGCTTAGAGATGTGTCGGGAATGTCCTGTATCACATACAATGTGTTGGAGCTCCAGCCAATGGACATGATGTCATTATGTTACGGAAGTAAACAAAGGAGTCCAATGGAGGCCTTTCAGGCAAAGGGGGGGGGGGGGGGGGGGGAGTGTGTGAGAGAGAAACTCCCCCTGGAAGGAACTTGTTGCCTTTGCAGACCCTTTACAACAACCTGTATAACACACTACAGCAAAGCCTCTTTTAAGTCTCAGGCTCTTCCAAAACAGTAACACACTATATACTTGAAATGAAAAATACATTAAAATGTATTTTATGGGGATTTATTATAAGTTGTTTATTCCTTCTTCCTTATCTGCAGTTATATCAACAACTGTAGGACATTAAAGACGACTTCATCAACTGTCCTCCTCTGAACGCTCTGCCCCTGTGTTTCAGGTACTTTGCCAACGAGCCCTTTGCAGACCTGCACCGTGTGGACGGGCTGCGAGGAGTCTTCATCGCCACGCTCATCAACGGCTCGCTCAACGGCTCGCTCAACGAGGACAATATGCGATCAGTCATCACTTTCGACAAGGGGGGGACGTGGGAGCTGCTCCAGCCCCCTACTGCTGACAGCCTGGGAGGCACTGTGGAATGCCAGGTACACCTATTTAAGATTTTTGTTTGCCAACATCAGAAATTGGCTCGTGAAACGGACCAATCGGTGCAAAGTAGGCAATAGTCCCAGTGTCCCAGAAACAGGTTCACTGTATCTCAATCGGTTTTGCTTATTTCATTCATTGCAACTTCGTTAAACAATTTGTTCTCTATATAAAACAATTGCCCATGGTGAACTATTAGCTGTTAATGCAGCCTGTATATGTTTACAACCACATTTAAGAGCTATGTTATTTATTTTAGATTATGCTCACATGATACATATTCTCTTATAAAAGCATGTTTAATCAAATTAGCATTAATAATCATAAATGATATTGTACACAGCCTCTTTTTTATTTTGTACATCCTATTTCTACATTTACACCTTCACACACTCCGTAGTTTATTAAGTCTGCTGGTAGCCTTATTCCCATTCTTTACTCTGAATTGCAATTTATTATAATTATTATTGTGAATGGAAAGTATCTTGACAAGATGACAGATCCTTTAAGCAGCATTTCAGTTTCACAAACTGATTATGGTGTGATGAATACGGTCAAACCTCTATTATACTCAATTACCATGGATCCTTAAGGTCTTACGTCATTTAATTCATTTATCTATAAAAAAAAAGGCCTTAGTTGGTAATAAAAGTATCTGAAAAGTAGGATTTAATTTGTTTTTGTTTTTTTCTAACATTGCAATGTCAAACCTCAAAATAATTTGTATTCTTTATCAATATTCATATCAAGTATTAGTATCAGCCAAATAAATTGAAAGTTCACCTTCCTAAACTTACCATCAATTTCGAGCACTCACTTTCTCTGTCTAGTACTCTCATGATGTCATTTGGTGGTAAAGCAAAGAGAAGAAAATGACTAAGGAACAAATCGTCAATCTTCTTCCTCTCCTCCTCCACAGCTCGGTAAAGGTTGCTCCCTGCACCTGGCCCAGCGCTGGAGCCAGTTGTTCAACATCCAGCTGAGGAGGATGCCCATTTTATCCAAGGACTCTGCACCTGGACTCATCATGGCCACAGGTGGGACTACATTTTAGTTTTAACCCACGCTTAAATTCCACTATTCGAATAGTACTAACTAGAGTCTGTAAATAAAATAAAAGATACAAATAAAACATTTGGCAGGAGTGTGTGTGTGTTACTCAAGACAGATGAAGAGACTTTAGCTGCCATCTGTTGGAGATGCTCTCTCTTTCAGAGCTGGAGCCAGGCAAGCTTTTGTTATTTTTACAGCAACATTCTCTTGTTCTGATGACACAGATATGTTCACACAGAGGAAACCAGCCAAAACCTACCCACAAGTGGTTCTCAGCGGTCATCTATCTGCCTTTCTGTATCTCGTATTCTTCCTGTATTGCTTAAAACACAGGAAATCCATCTGAACTCTAGATGCTAGAAGCTTCTTCTTAGTCATGGTACGTCCACACAGCAGCTTTAAAAAAATCTTCCAACGCTTCTCTGCCCATTGACTTTGAATGGGGGTGACGTCACTTTGCCTTGCTTTTTGCCGAACTGCATTGTGGGGAAGCAAAGCAAAGATTTCCAGGATTTTCAGGATTCAAAAGTTGAGCAATGTTCAACTTTTGAAGCTGAGCTGGAAGCATCAGCCAATCAAATCCCGTTTATGCAAATCTGACAGTACAAGCGCTAGCCAATCAAACCGCGATGAGTATGAGTTCATTTCCTCATATTCCAAACGAGAAATTACGGTAGCAAATCACCCGGTTCTTTACGACCAGAACTATTTACCGGGATACAAACTGGAGGAACCAGGCATGGAGGGAGGTGGCAGAGACAGTGGGTGAAACTGGTAGGTTTTCGCCTGTTTGGGGAGTATATATATATATATATTAGGGCCGGGACTTTAACGCGTTAATTAAGATTAATTAATTACACAAAAATTAACGCATTTTAATCGCACTTATTTTTGTACCGCGGAACGTTTCTCACTGGATGAGTTTCAGGGGTACCGATTATACTGGAGCACCAACTAACGTTCATGACTTCAGACAACAACA
>NW_011342974.1:0-2906 GCF_000735185.1 Notothenia coriiceps | reverse complement strand
CTACTTCTTACATGTTGAACACAAATACCTGTACTTTCTACTTCTTACATGTTGAACACAAATACCTGTACTTTCTACTTCTTACATTTCTAACGCAAATACCTGTACTTTCTACTTCTCACATTTTCCAAACAGGCTGGTTCCTTTAGTTTGAATGTGTGTTTGGTGGCGTGATCATTATTATTTAGAGTCATTGCGTGCCTATTGATTTGAACACGATCCGTGTATCCATCATTTCCTGGTCTTCTCTAAAGAAGAGGGACCAATGAAAACGTTGTCATGTTGCCGTTGTTCAGCATGGAAACATTCATTAGCTAACAATGACATTATTGTTCTATTAATATAAAGGGAGGTCAGGTACTCTTTAAAACAGCTGCTAGTTGGGTACTTTTTACTGAAGTACATTTCAAAGCCTCTTTACTTTCACTTCAGTAAAGAAGTTTAGTCAGTACTTCTACTTTCACCAGAGTATTTTTAAACATGAGTATCTGTACTTCTACTTGAGTAAAGGAAGTGTGTACTTTTGCCATCTCTGGTTATGGCGAGGTCAGGGGTCAAGGTTGTTTATGTAGCAGCATCCAATCAGAGCAGAGGGAGCTGCTGACACGTCTCTACAGCAGATTCATCTCGCACTGTCACATGTCATCATGTCTGATTGGCTATTAGTTCCTCAGATTCTCACCATGCTCTCAGGCCCTGTGGAGGTGCATTACAGTGAGATCAGAGCAGAGATTACGGGGTATTACGCTCACAGTGCCAGAAGTGGAAATTACAGAGAGCTTGTCAACGCCAGACTTCTCTCTGCTTGTTTTTTCTCCCGGAGACAGAGGGAGGTAATGCTTTCCTCAGAGAGCTTCATCCCGATGGCTAGTGACGGCTTCTGGCAGCGTCTCCGGTGACTCACAGCCAGACGAATGTGCCGAGGAGACACACAGCGACACACATGCATCTTCTCCGTATAAAAGTCAGGTTCATGTTGCATTAGTGCTCTGAATCTGGGGAGGGAGGGAGGGGGGCGTCTATCATCTGAAGTCATTTTAGTTTCTCCTTAACGATGCAATGACCACCTTTTGGTCCCGTGAGAAAGTGTATATCCATCTATTTACTCTAACATTTACTTTTACTGCATGCTCATATAAGGACATCACATTTTAGGTTTGCTGCGTCTTCAATCTGCTGACAAACTGCGACACACGTGCATCTTCTCCGTAATAAAAGTCAGGTTCATGTTGCATTAGTGCTCTGAATTTGGGGAGGGAGGGAGGGAGGGGGGCGTCTATCATCTGAAGTCATTTTACCCTCTCCTTAATGATGCAATGACCACCTTTTTGTTTCTGTTACTCTAACATTTACTTGAGCTGATGCTCATATAAAGACATCACATTTCAGGCGGGCTATCTTCTGAAATGCAATGCCTGAAGTCATGTTAGTCTCTCCTTAACGATGCATTAACCACCTTTTGGTCCCACAGGGAAGCGTATATCCATCTATTTACTCTTAACATTTACTTTTGCTGCATGCTCATATAAGGACATCACATTTCGGCTGACCTTTGACCTGTTATTATGCCATCTAGTGGTGGATAAAGTGCACACACTCATATGACAACAAGAAGGTGGACGACTCAACCAACTCAAGACAAAAGGAGACAAGGTACAAAAACTAACCACATTTAATGCTTGAAACCTGTTGATTTGTGCATTGAAATGTGTGTAGATTGATACGGTGGAGACACATTTGAGCAATAGTCCAAATCTAGGCTAATTAGGAAGGACTTGTGTGAGGACATCGTGACTTTTTAAGCATTTCACAAACTATAATCTAGGTGTAACAGAGTGTTTAAAAAGATCACTCCTAGTTTGGAGTATTCAGTACATTACATTCATACTGAGTGAGTAAAGGAATAGATCTCAAGGCTTTTGGATAAAATGCATTGTTTTCAATTTGGTTGTAATGTTCTGGGCCCAGGAGTTCAGAACTTTTAATCTCAATCAGATCCGATCAGATTTTGAAATCCCATTTTTTGTGATCCAGGATCAGACCACTCGGACAGATTTTGTCCCAGTATTTCAAAGCAATTCAGGATAGGATCACCCTGATCCAGATTACGATTTTTCAGGATGACTAGATCCTGAATATCAGTGCTTTAATCCTACTGAGCGCCATCTAGTGGATAGGAAAAGTAATACAAGGAAGACAAGAGACCACATTGCAGAGACATCTATTGTCCGCAATTACTTTTGAAAGTTGATGACAGGTGATGGACTTTTTTTGTTGAAGATATTTTTTCTTTAATCTATTACATTTGTGCTTGACAATCTTTTATGAGCATAAACATTTATGTCATCAGCATTTGGCTGGTCGGTAGGCCACAACAAACGTGACCAAAAAATGAATAATACAATTGATTTGCCATTTAGGCTAAACATTGTGTATTATTTCAGTTAACAAACTTTATCATATTATTTATATTGAAACATATTTTTAAATCAATTGTACAGTTCATTTTGCTCTGGTAATCCACTGGAGATCCACCCTCATGGTGGGATCGGGATAATCCAGTTTCCTGTGTTGTCGGTTTGAACTACCCGTTTTGAAGATTTGATCCAGATTAAATCTTGGATTGGATTTCCTGATCTGATATCAAAGTGATCCTAATCCTGTTTTTGGTTTTGAACTCCCCAAAATCCAAATCTGATTTGATCAGATAGGGATTAGAAGTGTTGAACTCCTGGGCCTGGGTGATCAGATGCAGGTGTGTGGGGCGGTAGCAAACAGTTTTTGACCGTGTCGGCAGAAGCCGTGTGGATATGAGCTGTGTGTTAAACCCGTTTGTATTCAGCGTGACTGGCGAGCATATATTGGTATCTGAATGATAACAGAAAGGAAATATGGACAGCAAAATA
>NW_011342973.1:0-2024 GCF_000735185.1 Notothenia coriiceps | reverse complement strand
GCCCTGCGAGTAACGAGTAAGGGTTACTTTATGTAGACAGTAACGAAGTAGTGTAATGTATTACTTTTTTTTAAAGTAATATGTAATATATTACTTTTTTTTAGTAACGACCCCATCTCTGGTAATGTTTGACCAAAACACATTTTCATTGTGTACTTAAAACCAACTACTAAAACTGACACAACTTCTTGTGATATGACGGGTGCCTTCTGTGATTTTCACTGTTATTATCTTGGGATTTAACAAGCTCTAGCATATTTATTTGCTCACAGTCTCTTGTTAACCAGGAGACGGTAAAAGTGAAGTTCTGCCAAAAAAACACTCCAGTATCTGAGCTGGAATCCAGAGTGGTCTAGAGTTGTTTTAATAAAAGCAGTGTGCAGATTGCCCCTGAGTCTGGTGTGGCCCCTCAACACAACACAATAAAATACAAGCAATTTGATCATTCGCCCATATCGCTCTGTGTGTGTGAATCTATATGTGTTTTCCGTACCCTATATTGCTGTTTTCCACTGTGCCTTGCATGCTACAAAGCCAATTAAATGTACAAAATATACAGCAAATCAAGTGGTGGGGCACTACATACTGTATGTGCCGCCTGTTGTGTGAGAACACTGACTGAAGGGTAAAAGAAACTGAATTATTTTTCTGTATCCACCCTCAAGGCAAAGCTATGAAGTATATTTATATAACCAGTTTAAACTAAAAGGCAATTCAAAGTGCTTACAAAAAACGATTAAACGCATTAGGAAACCGTGCAAGAAAAACACCTTACACAATTTGATTTAAATACATTTAAAACAGTAATTAAAAAGCCAAGAGAATTCAAATTAAAACAAGCAAAAAACCGAACAAGACACATAAAACACAGCCAGTGATTGTGAGATATTAATAGTTTTGTTCTGATTTAATAAAAGGCTGTGGCAGAGAAGAAGTCCATCAAAAGCAGCTGACTCTGGATGTCATCCTGCTGGCATCAACATGGTGATGCATTGCTTCCAGGTGTTACAACGTGACCCAGTCGTCAGGGTGACCACAGAAGAAGAAAGAAGGGCCAACCTTTATCCACCCTGCTCCCCATAGATCACTTCAGAAAGCACCAACAGGGACACAGAAGGACCTTCTTGTTTTTGCGCTCAGGGGGCTGCAGCGAGGGAACTGAGATTTATGTGTTTTATTGGGCCTTTGGAGCTTGTGTGTGCATTTTCATGGTGAGCGCATACTTGTGTGTATGCATATGCATGTCCGGATGTGTGTGCCGCATTGTTGCATAACGGAGTGCAAGTTTTCCTGTGTGTTTTGTGCCTTGAGGCTTAGTGAGTGAACTCTGCTTCTTTGTCCCTTAACACCCTCTGTGCTGTCACCACCGCTGTGCAGCTACACTGACACACTGAGGGTAAATAACCGTGCCCAAATTAGTCTTTTTATGGCCTAAAGTAATAGAGTCACACTGTCATGAATGTTTAATACCATTTCCCTGGCTCTTTGCTGACAAAAGCATAATTAAGGCTTGTACATAACGCGCTGGCTCAACGAAAATACGCCATTTTCAGCAAATTTACCGGTGCTAGTTTGGGACTCCTTGTGTAATTCCTCTTAACACAGACCCATGTGCCTTGCTGTACAACCTAACAATACAGGGTGTAACACAAGATGCTTTTCTGTGTATTTATAGGTGGAGTACAGTGAACTTCATACTCCTTGAAATTCTCAGGGAAGTTAAAGGATGATTGCAAAAAAAAGGAAATACGTTTGTGCTCCGGGAAGTTTTACAGTAGCTCCACAATCAAGCAGCGAAGGTTTTTAAAAAAAGAAAATAGACAAAAATAGCATACAGTATAAGGCTCTATGCCAAACTTGGTAACTTCCTCAAAAAACAGCACCCAACACATCCCACCACATTTTCTTACACTACACCCCATAATTATGTTGCACCCTCCGGCGGCCAGCTGTTGGCCGGTCTCGTACCCCGACCTCCCGGGTGAAGCAGCCGCACCCTACCCATTGAGCCACCCACTGTCTAT
>NW_011342972.1:0-1544 GCF_000735185.1 Notothenia coriiceps | reverse complement strand
ACGGTCCAGTGGCAGTCACAACACACACACACACACACACACACACACACACACACACACACACACACACACACACACACACACACACACACACACACACACACACACACACACACACACCGACAGAGTCACACAGTCCCTGAGTTGTCTTGACCTAATTGAAGCCCAGCGGTCTGCCTGAGGTCATTCTCTTATACCTCCTTTATTTTAATGAGATTTTTAATTAGCATGTTAATTGCCTAACGTGATCAGCAGGGTGACTAGCTAGCTGGCTAGCTGCTGTTGGCTTCCAGCTGGGCCATAACACTGAGGCTTTCCACTCCGCTGAACACAACTGTGCCAAGCTGAGCTTTGTTAGGCTAGCCTGGAGAGGAAATTGTGGTGAAGAAAAACAAGTGCAGACTTTCTACAGCCTCGTGTAGCATTTATGATAGAGGCAGACCTCTAGATTTAATTATTAGCATTTTATTCAAATTGGTTTCTATTCTCTGACACCCGCTTGATTTGCTTCGTCCTTCTTAAAGTTCGAAAACTGTTTCAGCAGGCTGCACAGACAGCTTACTTTAATCAGCAACGCCATCATTATTACACCTGACACACACATACACACAGATACAGTATAGAAGCTTTTCTATATGCTTTTAGTACTGGGATTGGTAAAATTCAGAGGTCAAATTTCAATGTGTGTGCTGCGTACATGTACAAACAAAGAGTGTTTCATTAATTTCATGACTTACGCAAAAAATTTGATTGTTCATATAACATATTTTATACAGTACAAGCTGCTGTTATACAGTCCTAAAGATGCTTTATGCACTGTGTATTGACGCCACTTGATCAAACTGTTTATAATTTAAAATTGGCATGTATAGGGCAACTACTTGCTTTACAGTATACAGTATGTAAATGCAATTGAAGACACTTCCCCATTAAAACCAGTATAAAATGTGTCCCATCCCCTATCATATACTGTATCTGTGTCTAATGACTGTCAGGTAGAAACGGTGGTAAATGTTTTTTTTGCATGGTGGCAATGATTGTGCAACTATCTACCTTCACACCAGCACATAAAGAAAAGTGGGTGGAAAGTCAAGGAGATTGCAAATAAAAGACGTTGCAATAATATTTCCACATATTCCTATACTGTATGTAAGGAGACAAGACAAGGCTAAGCCGAGGAAACGAGGAAAACGTACAGTATAGGAGATGAAAGGAGCTGGCCATAAAGATGTAAAGTGGAACAATACGCAGAATGTCTCTTCCTCTGTCATGTCTTCCTGTTAGCTTCACTCTAGCAGGAACTCAAGGCTGCGCGCTTATGAGGCTCGCCTTTATAATTTACCACCGCCAGTGCCGGCTTCTTTTATTGAGCCTGGCCTTCGCTGACAGACACAGAGGAGGCTTTTGAGTTAACCTGGGATCGTTCTAGTGTGTGTGTGTGTGTGTGTGTGTGTGTGTGTGTGTGTGTGTGTGTGTGTGTGTGTGTGTGTGTGTGTGTGTGTGTGTGTGTGTGTGTGTGTGTGTGTATGAAAAGAGGAAGTGTG
>NW_011342971.1:13060-16176 GCF_000735185.1 Notothenia coriiceps | reverse complement strand
GGTACACGCCTACAGAAAGGCTTTCAGATACGGTACCATAATACTTTAACGGTCAGATCATGTCTGAAATGCTCCTTGCATCACAGCAGCTCCATGTGTAACATCAACAGACAAACATCAAGACACAACACATGAGAAACAAACATTGAACATAACAGCAGGATCAGTGAGAGCTGCTCAAAGAGCCTTCAGCGTGCATCTGATCTGGATTCAGCTCTTAGTTTACTGAGAGGACAGACTGGAGCACAAAGGATGCTTCAGGCTGACTTTAGTGAAAAGTGTGTGGTTTAGTTTGTGTGTGTGTGTGTGTGTGTGTGTGTGTGTGTGTGTGTGTGTGTGTGTGTGTGTGTGTTACTGAGAGGACTGACTGGAGCACAAAGGATGCTTCAGGCTGACTTTATTGAATCTCCATTAGATGGTAGCGGTTCATATTCTCTGTCAGAGCATGCTTTGAGTCCCAGAGGATGCTGTTGGAGAGGTTATTAGGTCGTTATGATATGCTGACATGAAGTTAAAAAGGCGTCTATTCCAGATCTGGTTAGGAAAACTAGACACTTGAATCATCAGTTTATATGTTAATACTTTAATTAACTGCTCATGTTGTATTGCTAATGTTAAAGTATCATTATGGGATGTTTGTTTAAAAAGGATTTGAGCAGCAGTGATCATGTCAGGATGAATACAAACATAATACATAAACACTTCCGGTTGTACATATGTTCTACAGCGTTACAATGAATGAACATATCAAAGTAAAAGTGCATGACTTCTAATTAACATGTGTCAAACAATACATTCAATCAAATAAAAATACACATTTGGTAACATTCAAATCATATTTTTGATTTTAAAAGCTTCCGGTCTTGTTCTTCGTGCTTTCTGTCTAGCTTGACGTTAGCATGTAGCCTTTAGCCAACGCAGCTAACTGAAACACATCGATATAATTGACAGTAATCTTACCTGGCAGCGAGTGAACTGCACACAGCACGCAGGACCCGGTTTTATCTCTGTCCCGGTTCGTGAAACGGTTAGTTTATTAGCGGATATTCTCAGAAAATGAGACAGTCTGCTGTAAGTTAACTGAGACATGTTTAGCTGTTTAGATGCTACACAGATAGCTAGCTTGGTGCGAGTCAAGCTTGCGGCAACTGCGCATGCGTGTTATGTATGTAGTTTATTTCTTTGCTGATATTTTTATTAATGTTGACTTTTTGAATGTTCATATACAATGAATGTACTTCTCTGTAGTTGATAATACTTGCATTATCAATCAATTAATCAGTTACGGAGTTGACAAATCTGATCTTCATTAAATAATCCATCCAATTTCAATATTATCTTGATCTTTATTTGATCATTTTACTATTGAAATGACATTCATACTTCAAGCCCCTCTTTTTTAACTGCTGAATGTTTGCACAATATATATTTATCATATCTATTTGTCCTTTTACAAATATAAGCTTGCATATGATTTGTTTACTATTTTAGAATTGTTTTGTGTCCAGGTAAAAGTGAATTTTTAATAGCGTTTAATATTGTCTTACTTAAACAACAGATAACATAAATATATACAATGATAAAATAACTAGGAGAGAACTCGAGAGAAAGAGGGTAATGAGAAATACGAAAACTGCAAAAAGAATGCGCAGCTTGGACCCGCTTTAGTGGACGTTTGCGCGGAAGGATGTTGCACGAGTTGCTGATGGTTTCTCTTTTCCATTCACTCGACACTTCTGTAGTTCTCACAAGTCTATCCTAATAATACAGTGTTGATATCCAGAGATGACGGAGGCACGCGCTGTTTCTGCTTCTGGAGGTCTCGCGCTGCTGCAGCAGTGTCTGCGAGCAAAACTGCAGGTGAAACCAGAAGAGGAGCAAGAAGAGGCTCAGTTTGTCCAGGTGAGCACAGGTGACAGGTGTGTGTTGGGAGGTTCATCTGATTAGTTTAATGAATGCATTTGTAAAAGTAAAGGAAGGGAACATATGAGATAGCAAACATGAAGCACATTAACCAAAGTCCCAGGGCAGAGAAGGTACTCAGATCTTGTACTTGAGTAAAAGTAGATGTACTCTGATCTTGAGTAAAAGTAGAAGTACTCAGATCTTGTACTTGAGTAAAAGTAGAAGTACTCAGATATTGTACTTGAGTAAAAGTAGAAGTACTCAGATCTGGTTCTTGAGTAAAAGTAGAAGTACTCAGATCTTGAGTAAAGTAGAAGTATTCAGATCTTGTACTTGAGTAAAAGTACAAGTACTCAGATCTTGTACTTGAGTAAAAGTAGAAGTACTCAGATCTTGAGTAGAAGTACTCAGATCTGGTACTTGAGTAAAAGTAGAAGTACTCAGATCTTGTACTTGAGTCAAAGTAGAAGTACTCAGATGTTGAGTAAAAGTAGAAGTACTCAGATCTGGTACTTGAGTCAAAGTAGAAGTACTCAGATACAAAGACCAAAGTTTAAGGGCAGACAAAAGATGTATTTTAAATTACATAAAGCAGGTTTTTAATTTGGATGCTTGCTACAGGTAGAGGTATAAAACAAGGAGATGAGAGAAAGTAAATATCCCTGCCGAATTCTGCATGAGCTAGAATAGATGATTTGGGCTGTGAAGGTGTAATAAAGAACCGGTGGTATTCCATAGTTAGAAAAACAAAAACAAGTGTAAGGCTGTCCATTGTTGACATTAAACAGCTGTGTCTCCTCTCTCCAGATCGACAGAGGAATGGTGATCTACATCTGCTTCTTTAAAGGAGCCACGGACGACATCCTGCCCAAAATGGGTCGGTGACATTTTTAACCTTTGACCCACATATGACACTAACATCATCATCATCACCACAAAGCGACAAACACAGCCTCCCATCTCTGCACATCTGTATTTAGAACTGATCTTATAAACTGATATTATTCATATTTTTCTGCACGTTTTCTATTGATGGTTGATTTGTTTTTGTATATTTTCATCATTATGCTGATTGTTATGCACCTAGATACCATGGAAAAGTCATTCTACGTGAACATCTAATTGGTTAAAACCCTGATTCAGATTATAACCCTTCCTGCTCTGCACTTTCTCTATAAATCCCTTAATAGTTAAGGTGTAAATACTCTCCC
>NW_011342971.1:0-8407 GCF_000735185.1 Notothenia coriiceps | reverse complement strand
CAAAGTAAAGAGCTTTGAAATGTACTTCATACCCATAACTAGCAGCTGGAGTACCCTTTATATTAATAGAACAATAATGTCATTGTTAGCTAATGAATGTTTCCATGGTGACCAACGGCAACATGACAACGTTTCCATTGGTCCCTCTTCTTTAGAGAAGACCAGGAAATGATGGATACACGGATCGTGTTCAAATCAATAGGCACGCAATGACTCTAAATAATAATGATCACCAAACACACATTCAAACTGGGAGAACTGGGAATTGGATGTATTCAAAGCTTTTTTCTTCATTATGGAATTGGTTTGTTGCACATTCGTTTATACTTCCTGTGTCTTCAGGGAAACGCAAAGGTGGACTGCTCCACTTTCAATGGCTCCACATCGCTCCACATCGCTGCAGGACGAGGCTCTCTCAAACTGACCGCTCTGCTGATGGCTGCAGGTAGGACACACACACACACACACACACACACACACACACACACACACACACACACACACACACACACACACACACACACACACACACACACACAGGACATGGATAGCTTAGCTTAGCATTAAAGAGACAGATTTGTGAGCTGTTGTCGCTCTCAAAAAAACCCATAAAGACTTTAAATGCTCTGCTCTGTGCTATAACATAAACACACTGCAGATACATGCATCACACATCACTTTATTCAAAATGCTTCAGTTCTCACTCAATTCTATGTGAAAATACTGCAACCCTGACAGACTAGAACTATCTTCATTATCATTTCCTTATATTTTTTATTGTATGATCTCTTGATCTCGTGTTGTTGTGTAATCATTGTGTAATGTGTGTGTGTGTGTGTGTGTGTGTGTGTGTGTGTGTGTGTGTGTGTGTGTGTGTGTGTGTGTGTGTGTGTGTGTGGTGTGTTGTGTGTGTGTGTGTGTGTGTGTGTGTGTGTGTGTGTGTGTGTGTGTGTGTGTGTGTGTGTGTGTGTGTGTGTGTGTGTGTGTGTGTGTGTGTGTGTGTGTGTGTGTGTGTGTGTGTGTGTGTGTGTGTGTGTGTGTGTGTGTGTGTGTGTGTGTGTTTGCAGGTGTTGGATCTTCTGAACGGTAAAGAGTATGAACCAAAGTCTCCACACAAAGCCTTCGCCGCTCCTCAAGGTGAGTTTAGTCTGTACTTTGATTTTGTTTATGACTCACACACTAATGTACGTTTCTTTAATTAGTCTTTATATTTTGTCGAGAGCAGTTTCAACATACAGCATTAGGAAATGGACTTCATGGAAAAGAAAATACTCACAGCTCCCTGTATTTGCTGTATTAATTCATTCCTGTGTGTGCGCGCGTGTGTGTGTGTGTGTGCGTGTGCGTGCACGTGCAGGTGACCTGGCGAGTCTGGACGTGCAGGTGAAGCAGCAGGTGTGTCGCGCGTTGGAGAGTGAAGGATGCTGGGAAAACCTGGCTCACAGCCTGAGCCTCGGGATCCTCAACACGGCCTTCAGGCTGAGCCCCTCCCCCGCCAAAACCCTGCTGGACAGCTACGAGGTCTCTCACACACACACACACACACACACACACACACACACACACACACACACACACACACACACACACACTGTTTTCATGTGACTGTTTTGTTGTTGTTACAGTGAAAAACAGTAGCAACTCTGTGATTGGTCAACCAACTTAGAGATGTCCCGCCCCTTAGCCTAACACGTACAATGGGTTGGAGCGCTAGCCAATAGGAGCGAGAGTGTTCCGTAGTGATGTCCTGAAAGTAAACAAAGGAGTCCAATCTTGGATGTTTAATAAGATCCGGATCCAGCGTTGGAGGCGGGGCTTGTTCTTTCCTATGAGAGCTGCTCATTGGCTCATGAAGACAAAATGGCCTGAGATTCTCAAGAGTAAAACGTCATAAATTACCCATCAGGCCTTGCTGTCAGAGATTATAGAGCAGAGTTGAGTTTCTCCTTAAGCCCCGCCCCCTGTCATTAAGCCCCACCTCCTGTCATTAAGCCCCGCCCCCGATATCCTGCTCTCGGCTCAGTAGAATGAATGGAGAGAGAAAATAAATCTAGATTCAGCTTTTCGTGCATTTTACGGGAGTTGTAGTACCGCCGTTTGGCCACTAGGAACATTTTCCTCAGAGTCCGGAGCACTTCCTGGGAGCTTGGTCGTGTCAAATCCTGGATCTAATGTACGATAGAGCAGTGGTTCCCAAACTTTTTGTGCCCAAGGCACACCAAAGGACAAGTAAAAATCTCAAGGCACACCTATTGTGCAAAATAGCCCTTATAACACGTGTTATCACTCATATCATGTAAAATATCTGTAAATGTGCATAATTATTTACTAATGCCAAACGAAATATTTCCGAAATTAATTTGAAACTTTATCAAATTAGGCTTCTTATAATCGCTACTTTAATTCGGTCTTTTGGACGTTGTTGTGAGTGTGGACGGAGCAGCTACAGGTTAGTTTAGCTTGATTGATCCATTCAGAAAACACGCATTTTAAAAGGTTTTTCGTCTGCCGTCTTGTCTGCAGACTTGGCAAAGCATTAATTCATGTTTTTTACTAACCGGTATCAGTATGTAGTTACTTCGGCATCATTTTGAAATGTGTATTACAATTAAATCACGGTCAAATCGGTTAATTTTGTCGTAGTTGGTTTCCACCACAGTATTTACATGGAAATAAGCCCCGCCCCCTCTCCAGCGCGTCCTGTTTGAATGACAGGAGTAAAAAAACGCTGACAGCCGCGTGAAACTCCAGCGGTTAGAGCGATGAGAATATTCGCATCACGTCCGTTGTGAACGCAGCATAATGCAGTTCAGAAAACACCGTTCTGACGCTTTTAAAGCAACTTCGAGATGTTAACAGTATCAGGGGCACACAGGCCATGGTGGCCGTAGGACGTACACTTATTTGTGGGGCATAACGGCCAGACCGAGGGGCTACGACAGCCATGGCCGCCGTGAAAATCCTACCCTGGTGGTGGGTTGTCGGCAGTCTCTGCACGGGTGGTTGGTGGTTTGCTCTGTACAAGAAAGCGCTCCATTTTCCCTCTTGCTTGTTTCTCTGTTTTAATGTTGTCCTTCAGCCTTTGATGTGTCACGGTCTTATAATTCCCACCTGTGCAACTGCGTTAACAGCGAAATATGGGGTTCTGTGAGGATTGTTTTTTAAAGAATTGTTTTTAGGTATAGAGTTTGCCTCTGTATTATGAAATGAGTGCATACAAAGTACTGATATAGTAAATTAAAAAATAATTATTTTTGTGTAGTTGTATATTGCAATAATAACGTATGGTTGTCACAAAATCCCACGGCACACCCGGACTTGCCTCACGCCACACCGTTTGGGAACCACTGCGATAGAGGAGCGTGTTCACTTCAGTGATTGTGATGTTTTGTTGAATGTCTGTTCCCCTCTGTAGTGATGTTCTGGAAGTAAACGAAGGAGTCCAGTGAGGATCAATAACGTTGTATCTGATTATGTGTTGTGCTCCTCTGACCTCTGACCTGCAGGTGTCAGGTGGGACTGTGCGGGATCTACTCGCTGGTCTGAGGTCAGTCGGAGAGTGCAGAGCGCTGAGCGTCCTGGAGGAGGCTCTGCGTAACCACGACGACACTCAGCTGACCAATGAGAGCGGAGGTGAGATCACACGATGAGTCAGCATTTTAGATCTTTAATAAATAACACCACAATTATTAAAACAAATATGAAATATAACAATAATGGAATTAATTGAATGAATAATAATAACAATGTGAAAGTATAATATATTCTTTCTCAAAACATATTTTTTTAAACCATTAAGTTATGAATTAAAAATAAATCCTGATTTTTCTGACGCCCCCTGAATACACCGTAGTGATCACATGACTGTGTCTCGTCCTCAGGTGAGGTTCAGGTGCAGGATGTGAAGGCGGAGGTGCAGATCGACAGCGGGGTGTGTGACAGCGGAGTGGAGCTCTCCACAGCCTGAACATCCATCCCATAATCACAAACCAACCACTCATCAGGAAGCTTTTTAACAAACTGTTTTTTAATGAAATGTGTTTTTAAACCTGTTGACAGAAACTCAAGATGTATTGATGGCACTCCAACAACCAAAGAATGTAAAATAAGAAAATATAAGGATTTGAATGAGTTGAGGATATTTAGGATCATGTTCAGGGACAGACGGGGACATCAGACGGAGGGTTTAGTTTCAGGGGAAAGGTGCTATAACTAGAGAGATGATTGTAAAGACATGTGCCCCAAAGCATGGGTTCAATCTGTTTGAATAACTCTCACATGTGGTAATGTGAAGGGATGCTGGTGTGATTCCTCCTCTTCAGACAGGCTGGGGATGATCTGTTTAAAGAGTCCCTATGTCCAGTTTGAGTTCAAATGTTGCGCCCACATTTATGTTGAGATTTTAGGATTATTCCCTTTTTAGATATCACATTTCTTATCCCTGATTATAGTGACCAGGTTCCAACAAGCCACGTGGGGGAAAGAAGACGTGTAGTGCGTTGCTAAGAGCTACTTTAGATTTTAATATAATGTCTATCCAACCCTTCAAATAAATGGTGAATGGACTGTTCTTATAAATCTCTTTATCAGGTGTTCTCGACCTCTCAAAGCTTTACATTACACACACACACACGCACGCACGCACGCACGCACGCACGCACGCACGCACACACACACACACACCCACCCACCCACGCACGCACGCACGCACACACACACACACACACACACACACACACACACACGACGAACGCACTCCCTCTCTGTGAATCTCGTCGTCCAGCGACTACACCTTTAAGTAAACACATGTCTCTGCTGATTGATTGACATCTGAGGCAGCCAATGGGCATCGCCCTCTCTTGTTTTATAAAAAATGTTGGATAAAAGCGGATAAAAGCCACGTTTCAGACGGGCGACTGTCAATCAAATGCAGGATATGGACTATTTGTGGGACACCCTATGCCTGATATGAACTGGAGTGTATCTGTCCGTATGAACAGGAGGAATCATTACAACACGGTTTCACTTATAAACATGTGGAAATGAATATGACTTTAAAACATTGAAATCTGTCTTTTAGGTGTCAAAAAAAAAAGTTTTTGTTTAGTTGTTTTGGCCCATTTATTTTCTGTCTGTTTCACCACTGAACGCTTTGAAATACTTGATTTGCTAAAACATGTTTTTTCATGTCAGTGTGATCCTCTGATAAAATAAGACTATTGCAAGGCATTGTGGGAAAGGAAGTCCAGAGCTGTGAGGAGTTGTAGACTTTTCTCTATTTATATCTTCACCCAGCACTGTACAGTTCAACACAGGCTTTTCATTGGTTGTTATTTTTTAAATAAAGTTGTTTTTTTATATATACACCCTTGTTGAGTCTGTTTATTTAATCCGGATCCGTTTAATGTACTAGTATGATTATTTACAGGACTGTTTTCAAGCCTTTCACTATAAAAAGAAAGTAATTTATTTTATTTAAAGGTCACCTATTATGCAAAATCCACTTCTTCATGTCTCTTCTATCAACATGTCGGTAGCCTTGTGTTCTGTGGAAACAAGATATTCTTAGTTGCTATAATATTAACTTTCACTTCCTTTGACAAATCCCACTTTTATTTGGAAGCTTTCTGTCAAGTTGTACCCAGGGACTCTTCTCTCTTCAATACATATTTGAAAAGCTTACAGCAGCGTATTCATGTTCTGTATAAACTGTAAAGCCCCCTGAGACAAAAGCACAATTTGTGATATTGGGCTAATTAAATAAACTTTGATTTACTTTTACTGATGTATTTGGCGCAAGAAGTACATTTCACTTCAGAGCCCGCAAGAGCATGACATAAATGTGTTACGTTACGTTCTACGCATCCATGACGCAATCACGCAGAGTTACGTTAATGCAGAAGTGGGCGTGGTCTCATCTAAACTGGGTTGGAAAAGAACCGACAGACTCGTCCCGTTATTCCAGAGTCAGTTTAAAGTGAAGGGCTGACGCGAAGCAGAGATAAAGTATCAATACCTGAGTTTACTAAGACAAACAAACGAGATTAAAACAAAGTCAGTATTGAAACCCGGTGTATGTGTTAGCACAGCTTAGCTTAGCCGGCCTACTGAAGCTAACAAGCCTAGATGCTAGTTAGTTAGCATCACCTAGCTTCACCTCCTCCTCCACGACGCAGCAACCATGGCTTTAAAACGGATCACAAAGGTAACAAACTCCTCTTGTTTCCCCCCCATGTGTAACTAAACCCACGGTTTGATGTTTATAGGTTTTATGAGGTGATGTTAGGGCTGTTAGCTCGCAGGTGGCTAGCGGTGTTAGCTCAGCAGCTGCTGCCGATGACACAACAGTTGACATTTAAAAAAAACAACAGTTGACATTTAAACCGTAAGATCTCACACTGACATGGTTTTAATTCACGTGTTGTTTAATGTTTAAACTAACCCTTAAATGGGCAATCACATTTTGGGGAATTAATTGATATTTTCCACATGTTTACGCCTATTGCAGTGTTTTTTCAGGATCAGAACTGGGTTTATTACCAAGTAGCATGACATGTGCTATGGTTTCTGACATTTAATTTCACTTGTCTAAGGTTTACATTAACCCTGAAAATGGGGAATCTCATGTAAACATTTAGGGAAATTAATTTATATGTTCTACATTTCAGAATCAAGTTTATTGCCTAAAACTAAAACACTTGGGACAATGCATATAATATGACAGCAGTGTATTTATTTTAAAGTGGAGGGCTGTGCAGACATTACATGACATGTTACTTGTTAGACGCTTTTATCCAAAGCGACTAACATACTCAGTACTGTGGACAATCCCCACAGGAGCAATTTGGGGTGAAGTGTCTCAGGGACACAACGACATGCTGACTGCAGTGGGGTTTGAACCTGTGCTCCCCTGATCCCAACGCACTAGCCCACTGCGCCACACGCCTCCAGACCATAGACATGTGTATTATATATATTTAATTTGTATCCCATTACACTGTTATTACAGAAGTTATGTAGGTTTACATTTGCTGCAGTTTGTCTGACATGTTTTATTTCCCTTTTTAAATGAACCCTTAACTGGGCAATCTCCTTTAAACATGTTGGGAGATTAATTGATATTTTCTACATTTCAGAATCAAGTTTATTGCATAAAACTAAAGGACCACATTTGCAAATAATGTAAAAAAGAAAATGAGTAGAAAAATAGAAACATCTCAAAATAGACAAAAGAAAATGGACATTTAAAGTTAAATATATACATAATGTGGGAGGAAGACATCAGAAGGCTGTTAGATATATTTAATGTAATCGTTTATTTGGCAGGGACAATGCACATTCATGAACACCCAAAACAAAGAATGCTTCAAGTGTAATAAATATGCTGGATTTTTAGCTTTGAGCTACTTTCCATCCGTAGTCCCTCACATACAACATTTAAAGGTCCCATGTCATGGCCATTTCTACTGATCATATTTCCATTGTTGAGGTCTACTAGAATAGATTTACATTGTTCAATGTTCCAAACTCACATTGGTTTCTCATACAGCATCTCTGTATAGTCTGTAGAGTTCCAGTTAGCCGGTAATTACTAGTGATGGGAATTATGGCTCTTTGAAGGGAGCCAGATCTTATGGCTCCGTTCCTTTCAAAGAGCCGTTCAAAAGAGCCATTTAAAAAAAAAAAAAGGGGGGCGGGGTTACTAGGTTTATCTGCAAAATAATCACCAGGATAATGATTGACTGTATGGCCAGACCTAATGTCAATAATCTGCATTGTAAACATGACACCAGAGCCGCGTTCACACCGCGTACTTTGCAGTACTTAGTGCCCCGGCACTTAATGCCCCAGGGCACTAAGTACCAATCGCGTTTTCGTACTTTTCCCTGAGGGAAGATTACGTAAATGAGCCGCTGACGTCACTTCGTCTTCTTCTGCTTTGGGTTTACTGGCAGGCTGCAAACAACTTCACGGCGTATACTGCCGTCCGAAGTCCCCGGCCGGAAGTCCCCGGAGTTGGGGACTGGCTTCAGTAGAAGGTTCTACTGAAGCCTTCCGAGTAAATCGCCAGAACGCCGACACCTCCTCATCTCCACTGCTCCCATGTTTTCTTTTGTGTTGCCATAAGTTATTCTCTCTCCGTTGGTGCGCGGGGCTAATGCTAATGCTAATAATGCTAATGCCACAAATACAATGGTGGCTTCACAAAACTTTTCAGAGTTTTGTGGGGCGTGGTTTGCAATTCGCCCAGCCAATCAGAACTGGGGTACTTTTTCCCCCCAGGATAGCACCACCTCTCTAGCAGGCACTAAAAATGGGGGTAAAAGTTCCCGGCACTAAGTAGTCTTTTTGGTGTGAACTAGGCATAGGCGGTATCATTTTTTTCATACCGTCATACCTTGCTGAC
>NW_011342970.1:0-2365 GCF_000735185.1 Notothenia coriiceps | reverse complement strand
AAAGTCCAGGGCAAGACTTTCCAAGGGATAAAAATGCTGCTGCCGGACTACTGACTTAAAGTATTGCTGATATCATGTCTACCATATCCTCTTAAAATACTCGAGAGACGGCTGAGCTGACCGCAGTGCAGAATCGCTGTATAGTTTAAATCTCCTAACAATGTTGTCCATTTTAGACCTAGGCCTATTATATTTACAGCCCTTAATAACATTCATTTTCTGGGCTCAATATGTGTCTTAGCTGTTTTCGTTGTGAAAACAAATGGACCGTAGATACACGGATTGACCGTCCTCATCTGCGCTCTTATTTTGAAAGACAACTTCCGGTAGCAGAATATGAAAGAACGGGGGTTTTTTTGTTTCTGTTTTCTAGTGATTTTATTTTTTGTTTTGAGAAGCAGAAAATGAAAATCATCCCTTTTTTAAGTTTAGTAAATCCGTTTTTGACCATAATAAAGAAAAACGCCTTGTATTTCAATTTTGGTTTTTCAATTTGAAAACGAAAATCAAATATCCAGTCGTTTTGTTTTTGAATATCAATTTGTGAAAAGAAAATCCAATGACCAAAACATACACGGACCGAAGCCGTAGCGCTGTAAAAAGCACGACCAATCATTTTAGCCGCGCCCTAAAATGATGAGGAAGTGGCATATTTTTTCCGGTTATGTATTTTCAAATTCTAGCGCACTCGAGCTGGTTTCTCCAAAATTACCTACCCTACCTTTAAACATATCAATTTGCCTATGCAATGAAGCAGAATCAAACTGGGTGCTTTTATGTTTTTTCACTGTTCAAAGCTTCAGGGCTAACACGTGGCTATATGGAGTCGCAGTTTCGTTTTAGTTGTACTCGCCATGTACACTCACTGAGATTTAACAAGAAAGCAAATGATTACATACACAGAGTGGAATATTCTCTTAGTAAATATTTAGATACACAAACACATTTCAGGCCATTTTTTTCAAAACCCATGCTACCAGTTTGGTACCAACCATCTTGAGTGGTGCTGGCATGACGTCTTTTTGTAGACTGACACAGAAATTAGCATCACAGGGGTTCCTTCAGCGAAAAGTAATGAGATTTTTCCATTGGATTTCGGAATATGAAAGCTCAATGACAAAAACGTTAATGACATTTACACATTTTGTTCAACAGGACAATCTCAACATATGAACACAACTATTACAGCGGTTAAAGCGTAAGTGCAATCGCAATCTAAAACAAGAAGCTTAGGCTGTAGACAAACTAACTTAACACAAAAAGTGTGAGGAACAAGCATTTGTGGGATGAGCAGCAGAGCTGAGTATGTGGAGTGCGCCCATGAAAAATGGGACAAATCTCTGCCAATGCCAAACAGAAGCCACTCTCCGGCCTCGTACGGCTGCCAGGAGCCGGCCATGACTGCCCTTCACCTTCAGGCCCACTTGCACTGGAACCTCAATATGTGGAGGAACATTATGTTCAGAGCACTGGAACCTCAACATGAGGGGGTACATTATGTTCAGCAATGAGTCCAGATTCTGCCTACAGCACTTGGATCGTAGGGTCACAGTGTGGAGAAGACGCAGAGAACGCTTTGCTGATTGCTGCACCGATAGAGTAGGAGTGGAGAGGATGGGATGGGATGGGATGGCCCCCTGCAGTCCTGACCTCAACCCCATTGAACCCCATTTTGGGATCAACTTGCCCTGCTGTCCGTGCCAGAGTGACCAACACAACCACGTTGGCCGACTTGGGACGGATGCTGGTTGAAGAACGGCAGAGTGTGAGCCAACCCAGTCTCACATCTAAACGTGTAATAACTACGTTGGTCCACAACTTGGGACGTAGTATTTCTACAAAAACGCATCTGAAATTGTAGGATCCCTACGTTTTTTTTCACCATTCATTCCAATGGCTGGCGTCTATGTCACGCGATCTTCAAATTTCTCCCCGCAGAAAAAAAAAACATGGCCGACCTTCGTTTTATTCTCGGTGGAAAATGCCTATTTTAAGGTTAGTTTGGCCATTAAAATGCGTTTTGATGTCATTTGATGCGAGGAATATTAGTTAGTTAGTTATTAGTAGTTATTTCAGATTATGTGTGCAGTGGATGGATTTGCTAGTTATTACTAAGATTACTTTAGGAAATTGTGCCCATACAACGTTTTCATTGTTACCAAGGTGGTTGCTAGGGACGCTGCTATCGATATTATTTCTGTTATGTTGTGTAACTGTTTAATGGTGTCTTTAGTTTAACAAAATCCGCATCTAAAATTGTGGCATAGATACGTTATTTTCTCCTGTGCAATTCTCCAACCAGTCTCACATCTGACATCTCACATCACATCATCATAAACAAATACCGGAAACAGACGTAAGTAAG
>NW_011342969.1:395-2053 GCF_000735185.1 Notothenia coriiceps | reverse complement strand
GATCTTGGTACCCTCTACTGTTATATGTTACTATGTTTTTAACTATTTTTTATATTTTTTTAGTTCTCTACCTGTGTTTGTAATTCTTGTTTCTATTACACCAAGTCAATTTATTATTTACTTTTTATTATGTATCCATAAGTGAAATATTAAATCACAGTCCTATTGCTCACCATGTTACTCTGAAAAAAGCTTTGATAAGGTGTATTGGTTGTTGGACTGGTGAATCACATTTTTTGCCAATTAAAAAATAAATAATTGCTTGATTTAAATTCCCTCTCTATTACACAGATGACATGCTTGTAGCTGTATGTGGTAGTGGGGCGCTTGCGTGGGGGAGGGGGATTTAAGGTAGTAAATCCAGGAAAGTTGAGCTGCTGCCACGGATATAGAGGGCCACCTGAGGAGCATCAAGCTGTTCCTCTTGCTCTGTATGGTGAATATCAAGCAGGCCCACTTTCTTTGGAGCTGTGCCATTGGCTCTGGTCTGACAAATCGTTAATCCAATAAATAGTTTGGCAGTCAAAGACACTGACCACTAACATATTCCTCTTTATAAAGATAACACAGGTTAGGAAGGGCAGAGGGAAACACCACCACATGCAGAACACGCACACCTGGAAAAGGGCATGATGTGATCAATTGCACACACAGCATGATGACGTAACAGACATGTGACTGGTGATACTGGGAACGTATGCAGTTTCAGACTAGTGAGTAAGAGATAGTAAGGTGAAAAATGAGCACGTATGCAACAGTCTAATGAAAGGACCATGGGTGAGTCATGTAGATGGCTGTAAAGCCCTATCTCTCACACACACAAACACACTCTCCAGGGATTGTTCATTGGCATCACCTCCCTGCCAGAGGGCACTCATCCCTCCAAACCTTTGCTCTAGTCATGCCATCAGATTCAATTTTTCCCAAACAGACAGAGCTCAGGATGAAAAGCCTCATCATCTCACATGCATACCCCAGCCCATCTGACAAGAGCGTGATTGATCATATGCTGGGTCTATTACACACCATCCAACATGCTGAACCAGTCACACTCAATGCCAAAATGAGTCACTCAGCTCAAATGTGGGTCACACTGCCACCTCAGATGGTAATTGAGAAATCATTCACCTATACTACAAATAATTGAATTAAGCTTAACCATGTATCTTATTCATTGTAAATTCAGGGTTTTGTTCATCAAAATTAAAAGACATACCATGATTTAGGTCTGAATCTAGGGGTTCAATGGATTACAAAATTCCGGTTAAGGACCGGTCCTTGTTCTTAGTCACAGCTCGGATCATTCATCGGATCAGCAAACAATATAAGCTGGCGTACAAGGCTCCAGGAAAACTTGTCCCTTAAACCACTGTATTTAGTTTATCATCATAAATGACATTTCACAGGATTAGATTTGAACACATTATGATGACATTATAATTTGCCATTGCCCAATACCAACTTTTACAGAACTGTATATAAAGGGGTTTCACATTCAATCACTGTATACGTATAACGAAACAGAAGTGGGAGTGTTTACAGTGTCCTGGTTTCACATTGAGGCTGAAAAATCAGGCCAAAGGACAAACATAAGTGCTGTGAGGACGAGGTGCGACCTTGACTGAGTGGTTATGACTTTGGTAGCTATTTTGCTTTTA
>NW_011342969.1:0-341 GCF_000735185.1 Notothenia coriiceps | reverse complement strand
ATGCTTACCTAAGTAATGAACATATGCTTAAGTGCCTTTCAGCATTTTTGCTAAAAGGTTAAATATCTTTCACTTCTTGTAAACAATGATTTTTAGAGCTGAAAACCTAATAAGATCTTGGTACCCTCTACTGTTATATGTTACTATGTTTTTAACTATTTTTATATTTTTTTAGTTTTCTACCTGTGTTTGTAATTCTTGTTCCTATTAGTCAAATTCCTCGTACGTGTAAACCTACCTGGTAATAAACCTGATTCTGATATCAAATGGGCAGTTCCTTATAATAAAGAGCTCATATGATAAAGAAGAAGAAGAAGGAACTATGTTGTTTATTATCAGTC
>NW_011342968.1:0-473 GCF_000735185.1 Notothenia coriiceps | reverse complement strand
TTCTGTTGAGCTTCAATTGGTGGACAGATGGCCTTAAGTTCTCCAGCAAAATGTCTTGATAAACTTGAGAATTCATTTTCCCGTCGATGATGGCAAAGCAGCCCCAAACCACGATGCTCCCTCCACCATACTTCACAGTTGGGATGAGGTTTTGATGTTAGTGTGCTGTGCCTTTTTTTCTCCACACATAGCGTTGCGTGTTCCTTCCAAACAACTCAACTTTGGTTTCATCTGTCCACAGAATATTTTTGCCAGTAGTGCTGTGGAACATCCAGGTGCTCTTTTGCAAACTTCAAACGTGCAGATCAGAACACATTTTATGACCAACTTATGCAGAAATCCAGGTAATTCCAAAGGGTTCACATACTTTTTCTTGCAACTGTATCTATGTATCTCTGGAGTTATGAAAAACAATTCTTGAAATGTCCATACCAATTTTGAGACAATGGATGGCCTTCTACTTAACAAAGTAG
>NW_011342967.1:0-1706 GCF_000735185.1 Notothenia coriiceps | reverse complement strand
TTTACACACACACGCAGGAGATGGCGGAGAGAACGCGCTCCGAGGTGTGGTTAAACTTTAGCCGTCTCGATGTGGACAATGCTCGTTACCAAAAGTGCAATAACAGTTTATCATATAAGGGCGGTAACACGAGCAATTTGTCTAAACATTTAGCAAAAGTGCACCACATTCAGACGGAGGAATGCACCAGGTTCGACTGTCTTTCTAGCAGCTCGGTAACCCCGTCCACGAGTAACGTTTCCACGTCAGGTGTTATGTATGCTAGCAGCAACACACAGAGTTAACTCAGTTATAAAAACATAGGTTAATGATTAGAGGTATCTGAGTTATTTTGTTAAAGTTTCAGCTATTCTGTTTACAGTTCTGTCATCACATTATTTAATATGATTTGTTAAAACATTGTTGTTTCTTTTTATGTGAAATATTATGTATTTAATTAAAATAAAAAGCAATGTTAGTTTTGTTCACAATTTGTTTAGTTAGTTTACCTTATTTCTTGTCAAAAGAACCGTTAATACCATCGTTAAAAGGACCGGATCGATAAGCAGTGTCGATATAAGTAGTAGTACAGTTAAAACCTTAACGATCCGAATAATCGATTAATCGTTTCATTAATCGATAGATTAATCGATTATCAAATTAGTCGTTTGTTGCAGCCCTAATCTCTACCGGGCCGTACAGTACCTGTACTCCTCCTGTGTTCCTCAGGTGATGCAGAGACAGCTGCTGGGTTTGCACGCCAGCTTCTTTCCTTGGGTGCTGACCCTAACCTTCGCTCGCGCTGGACTAACATGAGGGCTCTGCACTACGCTGCCTACTTTGACGTCCCCCAGCTGATCTGGGTGGTGCTGCAGGCCTCCCAGCATGGAGGTAAGAGCGGACCTGCAGCCATGGAGTGAGTGTGGAGGTCAACGCAGCAGTCGGTACAGGGAAAACATTTCTATTTACATAACCAACTAAAGTGTCAATTAGGCCTCATCACTTTACTGTGGAAAACATACAGTGTTGCCAGTTTATTAGGTGATCCACTGTACTTACATTTGTTTGTTTTAAAGGTCTTTTTATTAGAGATGTTAGAGTTGAAAGAGGGAGAGGAGGGGATGATGTTGCCTGAATGTTCGGTCGGCTCGGGATCGAACCGGTTACAGCAAATCGGCCGCCAGCTCTAACCACTGAGCTATCACACGGCCCAACTGTACCTACATTTAATACAATCCAAAATAACCTATGCAGCCTAAATGTATTAACCTTTGCACTTTCACTTTTAGTCAGAGGTGTCATGTATTATTCTTTGGTGGATCTATTTCTGCTGCTGTTGCATTAAATGGTTAGGTCTTACTAAGTGTGGATAGACTGGGACAGTGGCAGCAGGAGTTTACTATACATTAATTACATTTATTTTAACTTGCACTCATTTCACAGTATGGAGGCCAATTTATAAAACACACTATTCAGCAGATGAACCTTTGTTTACCTTGCTGGAGCTCAGATGGTAAAAAGAATAAAGTGAAAAGCGTTGTGCGCTGCAGTCTGTCTTAAAGAAGGTCCTGACCGAAAGCCTGCTTCAGTAAATGAATGTAGCAAAGATAAGAGCGTGTGGATGCTTTTTTTGTCATTACACATAAGTATGAAAGAAACAACTGCACAGCATACACATCTGTTTCAGTTTGTGGACGCACAGACCTAACGCTTAAAGTGATGTTCTT
>NW_011342966.1:0-1970 GCF_000735185.1 Notothenia coriiceps | reverse complement strand
GAGGATATTTATGTCTGATTCCTAAAAGGTGATTTTTATTTTGTTGAGGGAAACTCAAAAGGGATATTTAAAGAACTGCTCTTTATGTAGTCTGATCTCATTACGCCTTGCCCCCGCTAAAGCCAAGAATACATAAGTCCATTTGACAAAGGATCGGATCCAGTACATGAGCAAGCTGTGAGGAAGATCTCGGCTCCTACTGTGCACTTTTCTTTGGAAACATGACATTATTCTAACCATTAGTCCTTTGCAGACTTTCCAGGATATTGTCCGGTTCCTGAGGGACGGAGGGAAGTCTATGAAGCCGGAGGAGGCTGATGAGGCTGCAGGGTGAGCGTCTGGAGGCCTGGTTGCTCATTCAACTTTCATTTACTAGCAGGAAAATCCAAATAAGTGTGTAACAATAAGTCATCAGAACTTACAACGAGCAATATCTTAACATATCCTTTTTTAAGAATTAGGAATTTGCAATTTTATACAACCCTGTATAAGGACTGTAGGTTTATAAAAAATTGCACTGCCAGTGGAGGGGTGTACAATTCTGTGTGAATGTGGTGATAGTAAGATACAATTACTTGAATATTCTTTGACATTCAAACTCTTAAATCTCTGAGAAAAGAACTGGAAAAGAACTTTTTTATTGGGTACATTTAAGAAAACTTTTTTTTCTTGTCAATTCACAACCTTTTATTTATTGAATTGATTACAGACTTTTCTTATTTTTTTAATATTACCTCATGAGGCTACATTGTTTTTACATGTACCTACAATAACTTAATAGGAGTCTCGAGTCTGGATTTAAGTTTATTATCTCATTGTGTTCTGTGTTGCAGGTCTGAAATAGCCGCAAAAGGAGAGGTGAGAAGAAACACTTTTCACAACCTTTATGTCATTGTTAAAAATATGCACACAGCTTAACGTAATCACACCTCCATTTTCCTAAATCCGATTTATTCGATTGGGTTCCTCCAGTGCTTCCTCCAGTGCTCAGTTACTCTGTCCTTTATGGCGCATTTCCACTGCAGGGCCTCACACGGCTTAGTACGGTATAGTTAGGCCTTGGTAGGCCAGGCTCACTTTATGCTGCGTTTCCATTACAGTTTAGGAACTGGGGCAGTAACTAGTAACGCAGTGTAGGCGGAGCCGTGACGTAATCTTCAATGCGAACCACAACACCAACATCCGCCGTTAGCTGTTAGCACTCAGAGCTCACAGCTCCTCATATCTGTTCAGAAACTAGACAAAAGTTAAACAAGTAAAAACCAAAGACTGTCTGTGTCATGGAGAATACAGTCGCTGGTTTATTTATGTCTGTAGGCCGTTGTTGTGAGTGTGGACGGTCGGAGCATATACTGCGTTAGCTTAGCAGATCTCCATTCAGAAAACACGCATTTAANTGTAGGCCGTTGTTGTGAGTGTGGACGGTCGGAGCATATACTGCGTTAGCTTAGCCGATCTCCATTCAGAAACACGCATTTTAAAAGGTTTTTCGCCTGCCGTCTGTCTGCAGACTTGTCAAAGCATTAATTCATGGTTTTTACTAACCGGTATCAGTATGTTGTTACTTCGGCATCATTTTGAAACGTGCATTACAATTAAATCACGGTCAAATATGTTTATTATGTTGTAGCTGTAGCCCCCTTGCCAGCGATTCTCTCTCTAGTTTAGCATATTCAGCCCAGTTGTTGGCCCGGAAAGAACCTGGATTTTGGAGAGCCAGAAAACTGTGAAAAAGTGGAAACGAAACCAAAAACGGGCCGGGCACGGCACGGCACGCTTAATCATGACAGTGACATCTAATCAGAGCAGACACGCCCACAGACAGACTGGTACACACACACACACACACACACACACACACAGTTTTTTATGGGTGAACCTCCCATTGATTGATGTCAGACATCTCATTTAGTTTTTCTACACCTCACACTCTCCAAAACCACACACCCCTTCAAAAGAAAAGCCCTATA
>NW_011342965.1:0-1433 GCF_000735185.1 Notothenia coriiceps | reverse complement strand
GATTGGTTTAAATTGTGTGCAATGCTTTTGTATTTTCCCCTTCGATTCGGAGAAACAAATATGTTTTCGGAGTAAAGGTTGGCAGAAGACACAGCTATCGTTTAGGACTACACCATGTGCTCTGTTTGACAAACCCCGTTTTTTTTCACCATTCATTCCAATGGCTGGCGTCTATGTCACGTGATCTTCAAATTTCTCCCTGCAGAAAAAAAACATGGCCGAACTTCGTTTTATTCTCGGTGGAAAATGCCTATTTTAAAGTTAGTTTGGCCATTAAAATGCGTTTTGATGTCATTTGATGCGAGAAATATGAGTTGTTATTTCAGATTATGTGTGCAGTGGATATACATGATCTTTAGTTTGCTCGTTATTGCGAAGATTAGTTCAGGAAATTGTGTCCATACAACGTTTTCATTGTTACGAAGGTGGTTGCTAGGGACGCTGCTATTGATATTATTTCTGTTATGTTGTGTAACTGTTTAATGGTGTTATTTTTATTGCTGCCCCCTTCCCCGTCAATGTATAGTGTTGGTCCACAGCGCAAACTTATTAGTTTAACAAAATCTGCATCTAAAATTGTGGCATAGATACGTTATTTTCCCCAGGTTGATCATCTGCTGGAATCAGTCCTCTTGTTTGCCACTGTTCCAACAGTTTCTCTATTTGGTTCCATGTCTTCTGTCTTTTGCTTGGAAAGGTTAAAACATCTGATCTGATTTTTACCCTTTCCTTGACATGTGCAGTTGAGCCTGGCTCTGCGTCTGGTCTCAACTTAGTTTTTTTCGGTGACATATTTCATAAATACTCGAATGGAATTATTAAGTTATCAAAGATGGAGCACTAATCCTCTGACTAGCACCTTCGTTCCCGATAAATAATATCCTATGTCATCCGAACTTAACTTTAAATCTGGAATTTATTTTTTATTTTTTTTTTAAGTTAAAGATTTTTTTTTTTTTTTAAGTTTTAAATATATTTTTTTTTTTGGGAAGTTTAATAAAAATATTTTATTAGGATTTAATTTTTTTAGAAAAAATAAAGTAAATTAAAAGATACAAATTATGCAAATTTTTAAATCAGAAATGTTAAAAATAAAAATCGTACAGTGTATGGTTTTGACTTTTGAAATATGAAAATATAAATCTGGTGAAAATATAAATCTAGTGTGTACTGTGTATACTGAAGTGTATGGTTTTATGCAAATGTCATAACTTGTGTTAGCTTCAATACATTTGTTTGAATATTCTACAGTCTTTTTTGAAAGACTATTATGTAAAGTTTCTTATCTTATAATTAGAAACCACTTGCAATTCTATCTCGGCGATGAAGCATGTGTACATTTATAACACTCAACATTAAGCTTCCGAATATTATTTCTATCTTTCCCTAAGGTGTTTCCTCTGTGTAATAATTCTGTACTACCAGCAGAGTGC
>NW_011342964.1:0-313 GCF_000735185.1 Notothenia coriiceps | reverse complement strand
CCACACCGTAGACCGGAAGTTTACAACCGCACACCCAGCCGCCGGAAGTTGATAGACGCCATCTTGTGCAACTAGCCTATACAGACCACAGTTTGTTACATTGTTTCATTTTTCAGAAGGTTCGGTTTACGTTCACACAGGCAAAACTCAAACGGGCTATAAACTTTAAGCACAAGGTGCTCCCATATGACACTGTCTCATTGTTTTCCTACTGTAACTGTGTCTGTGCACAAAGAAATATTGCATCAAATCAATACAACGGAATAGTGTATGTTCCAGGGCGCATGATGTGTGTTTGCGTGCAGACAGTGCA
>NW_011342963.1:0-6871 GCF_000735185.1 Notothenia coriiceps | reverse complement strand
CGTAGTCGTGTGTGTAGTGTGTTGTGTAGTGTGTTGTCGTAGTGTGTGTGTGTGTGTGTGTGTGTGTGTGTGTGTGTGTGTTGAGACTAATTTTCTTGTTTTCACATTTTGAGGCTGTTTTGACTTCAGACGAGATTAACTTTCCAGAGACGTCACTAGACTCTTTTGTCCTCTCATTTTATTTAATGTCACATTACATCTGGGCAGTTACAAAATGACTCACGGTGGCACGGCAAGGCAGAGAGACACGAAAGACGGCAGGTTCATGCTTTAACTGTAGTTTCCTTATTGACTTAGCAACAATTACACAAATATTAAACACATCAATCCTAGTGAAAATGAACAAACATACCATCCTAATGATGGCATATGTAGATGCAATGTAAAAAAATAACTTTACAGTTTAACATCTTTTAAACAACACATGGTATTTTGTTTGCTGCCATTGTCACTAAGAGTGGGCTCAATCAGGGGTTTGATCGTTTCCAAGAATGTAGTTGTCATCAAGGAGATCAGTTCCAAAGTGGGAAAACGGAAATAATGAACTAACCCTAACTCTAACCCTAACCCTGCTGTTCAGGTTTCTGTGCAAATGTAAAAATAATGACACAATAGTGTCACACAGGAACATGATTAAAAAATGGCACCAAAGTCAATTTGGCACAAAACAGTTTGACATCTTGGGAGATGTGCCTTTGCACTGGAGTGTTCTAAGAACAAAGAATAGAAAAAGGAGGTAATGGCTAGCTTGGTTTTGTAAAAAAATAATGAAGTCAGCTGTCCAGCACCTCTAAAGCTCACTGGTCACCTCGTTAGTTTAGCTTTAAACTGGGAAACCGGCCTTTCCAATGCATATCTGCTTGTGCACAGTTATGTGAACACTTCACTAATTGGCTTGCTGCTTACTTTTGGAAATCATGCGCCTACATTTTAGCTGTGGCCTTAGTTCACAGAGAGAGAGGCAACAGTGCACAGTAACAATAATTGGACAGATTGTCATCTTTTCGCTTTGTTTTTGCAAGGGTTAAGTGACCAAATGAGACCAAATGTGTTAGTGAGCCTTTGGAAGCTAGCTCTCCCTCCATTTCATTGCTGGCTGTGGCATCATATTAAGCTTACAAACATGAGGTTGGTATCAGTTTTCTCAACGCTCAGCAAGCAAGCGAAGAATTATATGAACCACATGTAGAGTAAATCACATGACGATGTCCTCCACTCTCCTCCCTCTCAGAGTCCTATTGAGAACATTTCGGACGGAGCGGGACACGCTCAGCAGGAGCTCCTTCAGTCCTGCTCTGTACTCTTTTCGGATCAGGCAGTAGAGCACGGGGTTGAGACAGCTGTTTGCATGAGCTAAACACACAGTCAGGGGGAAGGCGTAAGCCTGGACGTTGTAGAAGGCTTTACTGAAGGGCACCAAGTCAAATTTGATCAGCACCCCCCACAGAGTGAGAGCCTGGTTAGGCAGCCAGCAGCTGAAGAATGACAGAACTACGATTGTGACGGAGCGGGTGACTTTGGAGCGGCGGCGGCGGTGGCGTCCTCTCTCACACTCTGACCTCTCTGTGAGGGTCCCGCTCTCCATGCTGCCTACGATGCGTCGGCTCAGGATGAACCTCAGGAGAAGGAGGTAGCACACAGAGATCACGGTCAAGGGAATTACAAATCCAAGGAGAACCTTTTGTGTTTGATAGAGTCCAAGCAGGACTTGAGGATCCCAGTGACCTGAGTCGGAGTCAGAGAAGCGCATTAAGCACAGCTCTTCATCTGTAGACACCTGTAACACAAAAACAACATAACAGGTTTGCTAACTCCCTCCAACAGAACACATATTTTGAACGTTACACAGCCAGTTACATTTGTGATTTCAGTCATTAACGCTCAATTTGAATCAACAGTCACATTTCCAACATAAAAAACAACTTTGTTAAGTTTAGGAAACAGAATGATTGTTAATACGGTCACTAGTGGTCAGGGTCACCTTCTTTTAATGGTGATTTCTTTGTGAATAGATGATAAAAACCAATAGTTGGTTGAGGAGGCCCTTTTGAACCACCTGTATGTGGCTGATAACCACTGATAACGCCCATTCAATTGAATGAAAGATTTTGAACAAAAAGTTTGTATTGCTGCAATTTAAATCGGTCTAAGTGTAAATGCAACAAACCTGGACTGTGGTGGAGTAGAAAGCATGAGGCAACGTAGCCACCAGTGACACCACCCAAATAATTAAACTGGCACACCTGGCACGAGCATTAGCAACCTTGGGGCTGCTCATCTTCATCGAGGTGAGCAGAGAGTGGTAGCGCGTCACGCTCATGGTGGTGAGGAAGAAGACGCTGGCGTACATGTTCATGGTGGTGACCGAGCTCACGATCTTGCACATGACCCGGCCAAAGGGCCAGCGGAAGTCCAGCAAGGTGTCCACGGCCCAGAAGGGCAAGGTGAGGACGAACTGGAGGTCTGTCAGCGCGAGGCTCATCACGAAGCAGTCGATAGACGAGTGGTGTTGGCCCCAGCGGTGCGAGTGGAGCAGGAACAGAGCCAGGAGGTTACCCACAAGCCCCAGGACACACACCACCAGGTACACCAAGGCGATGACAACTCGTACCTGACAAACACATAGAATCATTTTTATTTTGGTTCACACAAAGTGCACACAAGGAAATTAAATTAAAAAACAGCATGCATCCTCTCAGCACTTTCTATCAATAGCAAGGCTAATATTCGTAGCTGTTTCGATGCACGCGATAAACTAAAAGTATGCTATTTTTAAATGTAGGCCTACAATTAGTGCTACTAAAGATATGATGAAATACATTTAAGTTGACTGAATAAGTACACATTTAACTAAGAAATGCAGTACCTTTTTAAGAACAAGTATATTTCAATAAATGTTTCCGATAACTATGAAAACATGTGAAATATATTCATAATGCAGTCAAAAATATGTAGTTAATACATACATTATGATGAATAAGATTTTATATGCCTTTTAAGTTCACTTTAAATATAATTAAAATGCAGTATTTCTTTAAGAAGTTGTAAAAATAGTACAGTCAAGTAAGTTGACATATATAATAACTATAGTGTATCTATAGACATTTGGTTGCTATTGATTCTATAGCAACCAAGTTTCTAATAAATGGTGTTGCTAAGAGGCTAAACTTGGCTCATTGCTGTGAGGCCTTCCAGAGAAGAGTAGGTCCTAAAGTCAAAGTTTTAAGATGTTTAAAAAAAAAACTAATGCATATAATATCTGAGCAGTCATGCTCTTTGTCAACAACACACCACAGGTAATTCCATTAAGATGATAATAATATAAATAATAAACAACGGCTAAATACTAATTTGGCTCCTATCTTTAGGAGTAAAAAATATACTTCACCAATTAGTAATGCTACTTCCAGTGCTTGAATTGGGCCGGTACTCACCGGTACGCAGTACCGGCACTTCTGATTTTTACCCATGTGGTACCGGCACTTCTTACTGAGTACCGGTAAAATGCCGGTACTCAGCCGCCGGCAATATACGTATATATTGTAAACGCAACGCAGCGCAAATGTGGGTCTGACTCTGCCTCACAGAGGGTGACTGGCTGTCTACATGACGTGGCCTGCCGACATTGCCACTTTCATACAGATCATACTAATGCCCTCCATTGGTCTCTGTGTGTCATTCAAGCTCGGGAGGGTGTGTGTTGGTGTATGTGTGGCGCGAGCGAGCGAGAAAGCGCGCGCACCGGTTACGTGTATTGTTGTTAGCATCTGGTGCTAGCTAGCTGCGCTAACGCATATAAGGAGCTGTTTCAACAACAAGGTGGAGGGAGAGTCCTTTGCTGTCAGACTGAGAGGCTGATAACTACAGCTCTGGTGAGGTAAATTACTCTCTGAGTCTTTAGATAGTTAACTTAGTTTAAGTTATCTCAGTGGGTCTCAAACGGTTCGGTCACCATTTATGTAAACACATATTTCCATTTGAGGGGGTAGTGATTAGTAAAATATGCATGAATAATACAAACAAAATGTTAACTAGGTGAAAAAAGGTAAGATAAACTTGTTGAGAGCTAAAACTAGTCTTTGCTGTTGCCTCAAAGAGGAGCAGGGGGGAGAGGAGGGAGACAGGAGAGGCCGATTCAGGAGCCCAGACACACTCACAACTATAAATGAACCAAAAACAAATAAATAAACAAGTTTCAATGTTTTTTCATATTGGATATTGTATGTTATTGGTTATGGCCATGTACTTATGATTTTATGATTATTTAAATGTATACATTTTTGTTTCATATGGGTGNTCTTTCTTTTCACAACACAGCAAGCCACAATGTGGTGCAGCAATTCAAACAGTGTGTGTGTGTGTGTGTGTGTGTGTGTGTGTGTGTGTGTGTGTGTGTCACACACACACACACACACACACACACACACACACACACACACACACACTGTTTGAATTGCTGCACCACATTGTGGCTTGCTGTGTTGTGAAAAGAAAGACTTCTGTGGCAGACCGCTCACATTGTTGTCACAGAAAAAGGAACTATGCACACAATTCGGAGAACTTGAGGCTCATACATCAACAAAAGGCTCCAGATTGCTATTAGATGGTTTTTGCTCAGTACAGATGATACAATCAACCAATACTAAACTTGTAAGGATTGAGCAGGATATTACAGTATGTGCTGTTGATTATCACTAACTGTACACAATCTGAATTGGAGGATGTTTTTGCAGTGGAAAGGCCAATGCCATGTCAAGGTCTTAAACAATCCTCACTGAGAGGATGCTGGTGAAAGCTCAACCACTTTGCACAGGCTCATCATGCAGACTGTGACAGAGACGGTGACTCAGCTGCTACTCTCACTTAGTATGAAGCTTTGAACTAGAACTTGCAGCCGTAATGTAAAAGATGGCAGTTTAGTTTATTTAGTCAACTGTTCAATTAATTATATTCTTTTCCATACTGTCACACTGACATTCCAAATTCTCAGGACATGACTATATACAAATGCTCACAGATATTCTATGGAGGAAAGGGAACTAAAAGTCCTTTTTTAAATCCGATGTTGAAAAAGGGAGGCGAGCTTCGCTTTAAATGTGTTACCACAAACAAGGCCATACATCTATATGAATTGCGTTATAACACCAATGATTTAATATAAAGCCTTCTTTCTTCTTACTTTTATTGTCAATGCAATAAGTACTTTATTTATTCATTTAAAACGATTTTTAATAATAACTTATAAGATAATTGATACTAACTATATATTGCCGGCAAAAACACGTGTACACATTGTAATGCACATTTTGTTGCAGGAAGGACAAGCTGGAAGAACAAAACATGCTTCTGTGATGCATCTTTGAAAAGTTCTCAGCGCCGTTTCATGGTTTGTGACTCTTGACGTGGTCATGTTCCTCTTTCAAGAAGGCCAAAATGTCCATAAGACAATTTTCCAAAATGAGTCCTGTACGATAAAATGGTCAATCCGACTTTAACTGACTCTAACATTTTCAAAATGTCTTCAATCAAGACAAAGAGCCAGATTGTGGCGAACTTTGCTCCACTCAGCGGTAAAAGCTCAATTTACAGTCTCTCTGGACATTTTACTTCCCATTTAAGAGGACGGAATGTTTTTTTTTTGTCTTTGCACCCAAGCCAAATAGAATTCAGGTTTTTCAGCATAAGTGCTCGAGCTCCCTCAAAATGTCCCTTCTGCCTCATACCTTCTTTATAATGTTTTTTCCTATACTCTCTCCAATTCAACATCAGTCTTCAAGTTATGAACAAAATCTTTCTTATATCAATTTGATGCCTTTCACCAGAAAGGATATGATGACAATTCTTTACCCCCCAAGGGAAAGTAAGGACCAATTAAGTGAGTGAAGTTCTCATACCACGCCTTTGGCCTTGATTACTTTCTTCTTCAGGGACGATCATAACTGAACAAGGAGCAGCTGTAAATAGATTGAAAACAACCATCTTAAAATAACACAGGCTTTACAAAAAGATTCAAGGACTCCGCACTCTGGTTTCTGATTCACTGAATACTTTGTCTCTAACAACATAGAAGCATGAATTCAACCCAGTCGTCCTGCAGCAGACAGATCTGACATCTTTGGCCCCAGCTATTGTTCTCACTGGCCTTAAAGCATCGAAACAAGTGCAATTGAAAGTCTCTCAGGCAGCATGAAGCTGCCACCTGGTCACGTCAAATGTTAAAGGGGACCTATAATGTAAAATGCATTTTTGTACGTCTTTTATACATGAATATGTGTCCCCGGTGTGTCAGGGAACTCACCAAGTCAGAAAACACAACCCTCTCTCTTTTCCTCCATACCCAAATCTCTAAAAACGGGGCTGCAACGGATCTGATACAGACTGATCCAGATTTGAAATATCTCTGACGTCAGAAATGGGGAGCTCCGCCTATATGGGCAACTCTCCACCTATCAGGGGAATGAGAGGTTGCGGCATGGTAACAGCATGGTAACAGCATGGTAACATGACGCTCGTGCCTCGCCCCCCTCCTTTGCAGGGGGGCGTGGTCAGCTGCAGCTCATTTGCCACAGAATCAGCCCGTGTGAAGACAGGGCTGGAATACAGTAAATAGAGCGAAATGAGGCATGGCTAAAATGCATGATCTGTTCAGACATGTTTTATATAGGTATGGCCCTACAATATATTATTCAAATATAGCATGATAGGTCCACTTTAAATGAAATAATCCTGCTTTTGGACAGACCTAGCCCAAAAACCCTAACACATTGTCACGATTCTCATGTTATGTCACGTTTATAGTTTTGTAGGTTTGGGTGTTTTTGCTGTTTTCCATGTCATGTTTTCCTTTGGCAAGGCACACAGGGGGATAGGG
>NW_011342962.1:0-1212 GCF_000735185.1 Notothenia coriiceps | reverse complement strand
CAATGGTGCTCTAGGAGGAGATTCAGGTGATAAGGTGGGGGGGGTTACCTTGGTTGGTGATTGGCTAATGGTTACACAAGCCAGAAAATCGTCATGACATCATAAAGTGTCCAAAATCTGATCAGCTCATTTTCAGACATGTTTTTATATAAATGGATCAGGACAAAAAGTGAGCAAATCTTTTTTCCTGAAACTTTCAGAATCTCTTTCCACAGAGGGGACACATGTTTATGTATAAAAAACATGAAAAAGTGGATTCTGCATAATAGGTGACCTTTTAAAATGGTTCAGGTTATGAAAAGGTGCTTGTCATGTGTGAGGAGATTGGTGCACATGTCTCTGACTCAGTTTTCCTCTCAAATTAGAAGGATGAATAATAATTCACACTTTTGGCGGGATACGTTTTATTTGAAGACGAGTAAATGGCATGCTTATGCCCAGGGGGGGGTGGAATATTTCTGTGACAGAAAGCAGAGGGGAGCAAGAGTCAGCGTTGCAATCAATTCTGCAGTTTGAAAATTGTGTAAAAGTTGGAAAATTAAGAATAGACAGATGGGGATTTTGACGCAGTAGCATACAAGTGTAAGTATTCAAGCATATTTTCATTGCTTTCCATATGCTGCTGTACTATACCCCTTCGCCTATCCTCAAACGGATCTATTGCTTTTGACATTTGCCAAGATCTAACGTTTTCTCCATATGAACTGCAATCCATTTCTGATGGAGCTCAATCAGTAAGATTAGGGACGAGGCAGGGTCATCTCCCTGAGTGGAGATGGAGCTGGGGATAGCATTGATCTGTGAAAGCTAACCCCCTTAGCCCCGGCTGTTCCTCTCCGTCTCCATTTTCGCATTGTTCATTTTTCCCTCCAGCTGTTTACATCCTCCTCATCCCTCGCTCATGCATTTAAACAGTAAACACGTTTCTCGCTGCCAACCTCCCTCCTCTCTTCTCTCCTTGTGCCTTTTCCTTCTGTTGTTATTCTTCATTGCTTCCTATCTCTGTATATCTGTGTCCTCCTCTTTTTCCTCGTCCCATCTCTTTCATACACAGCCCGCCTCCACCCCCCACCACCAGCACCCTGTCTGCCTGCCTATGTAGGCTACCTCCGTGGAGACCAGGCTGGTGCTGCTTTTTTATTCACACTTACCTAACCCCTCCCTCCTTTTCATTCACTGCCTTTTCTCCTCTTTTCACCTCTGTTCACTTCT
>NW_011342961.1:18685-27459 GCF_000735185.1 Notothenia coriiceps | reverse complement strand
GCTCCCCCCTGTCGCAGTCTGAAAACTTCCCGAAGCAGGGATGCCTGTCTGCTCTCTGACAGGGTTGCGCGTAGCCTGCCTGCATCGAGCACCATCCCCAGATACTGCACCTGCTGGTGAGGTATGGGAGTGCTCTTCTTCCAATTGACCGCAAAACCCAACTTGGTTAGGTGTAGGATCAATTGGGCTGTGTGGAACATTACCCATTCCCTGGACCTGGCCATGACTATGTGGTCGTTGAGATAAAATAAAACCCTCATGCCACGCTCGCGAAGCGGCTGGAGTGCTGTGGTCACTCATTTGCTGAACGTGCGTGGGGATAGAGAATAGCTGAACGGTAATCTGTTGTACTCGTAGGCTATTCCCTGGAAGGCAAAACGCAAATACTTTCTGTGCTTTGGAGCAATTTTGACATGAAAGTAAGCGTCCCTCAGGTCGATGGTTGTGAACCAATCGCCCGACTGCACCAGTTCCAGTAATTGTTTTATGGTTAACATATGGAACTTTTTGCAGACGATGTGCTGATTCAGGATGCGAAGATCCAGAATGGGTCTGAATTCTCCTGTCTTCTTGGGAACCAGGAAGTACATGGAGTAAAGCCCCTTTTCTCTGTCCTGAGAGTGCACAACAGACACAGCCTGTTTTTGCAACAGGACCTGCATCTCTGTTGAAAGGAATCCTATCTCCTCCTGGGATGATAGATGTGCCTCTCTTATGCCCCTGAATGGAGGAGGGACACTGCAAAACTGGAGTGAGTTACCCAGTCGCAGTATCCTGTCCATCCACTCTGTCAGTACACAGCTGAGCTTCCACTCCCCATACAACTGTGTTTTAGGGGACATGCAAGGAGCTGTGGAGCCGCACCTAAGAAGCTGTTGTACTCTCTGGTGGCCCTCTCCTCCGCCAAACCTTCCATGAAAGGAAGATTGGCTTATGGGGAACCGACATTAAAAAGGGCCGATTTTCTGCGGAGGTCCTTGAACGCACCACGGCCACTCTCGCTGGGCCGCGCGCCTTCGTATTAACGCTGTGTTTCACATTAACGGTGAAACGCATTAATTGGAGCTATTATACCAGGCGAGGTGTGTTTTTCTGACAACAACACGCCGGCTATAGCGTCTCTGAACCCGCACAGTGCTTTGACAGCACTTTCTGCGGTTTATTCCACTCACTCACGTGCGCGCGCCCACCTGCTGCTTCCTTTATTGGAGCTACAGCGGGGCGGCGAGTGTGGGACAGTGTTCTCTCCTCTGAGGATGAGCAAGAAGCAGCACACGGCCAAGCTGCGACTTCTCCTCATCCGCGTGACCGAGGAAATCGATCCGAAGAGCCCTTCCGTAGACACGGGGGCTCCCAGGAGATCATCACAGCCTTTTTTTGGAAAGTGCCACGCGGCGTGATCCCACTGTGGCCAGGGACAACACACGGCAAGCAGCGGCGGCCACACCGTGGACCAGGATATTAATTTGGCGGATGCTGCGGCCAAATAATCACTCTGATCCGGTGAGGGGGGCATCTTGTGGAAGAGCAATCAGTGAGACGCCCGACACACCCGTGTTATTTGTAGCCGCCCTGTCACACGACAGCAGGGCAGAGGTTCTCCGCCCAGCCTGCTGCCTGTGGGAGCAGATGGGCTGCCAGGCTCTCATCAAGGGGGGGGGCACGCCGGGAAACGCTGTGTCCGTGCGGCCCTGCCCCCTGAGGATCCCCACCATACCAGCCACTGGAGCCTTCGTCTTCAGTGGCCACGACGCCTCCACACATTGCCAGATATCTGGCAACGGGGGCGAAATGAAGGCTGGCTGCGCCGGGCGGACCGGGCCGTAGAACCCCTGGCGGAGGCGGCTCACCGGTTTCGGCGGCAGTGCTGTATTTTACAGTGTGGACGCATTAAACACTTGCTTAGAACTAATATTAACCATCTGGCAAAAAATATTAAAGTTAAAAGTTGTTTAGGACACCTCAAAAGTCATCCAGGTCCCCTCTGGACTTCTTAAACACCAAGGATGTTGTAATGAGTAACAGACTGTGTGTATGGGGTACTGCAAATTGCCTTGTTGGTTTTTAAATAGTGTTAAAGTTTAAAGGATGCAACAAAGTAAAAAGAGATCAAGAAGAATGCATAGTCTCAAGAAATCTATTCAATCCAAACCAGAGGTCTCAAAAGTCAAGTGCAAGAGACAACTTCTATGGGAGTGTTGTTGAGCTGTGTATGGTCTTTGAGGTTAGTTTTCGCCTGCATTGCTTCTAGATATTTGAGGTCACCATTAAAACCAGCGTGACAAGGCAAGGAGTAACAGATCAACAACAAACAAATTCAAGGTTCAGTAACGATTCCATCAATATTCCCAGCATGCCAGCTGGAATCATTAACATGGCTGTGTTACATGTCTCTTGTGCAACAGCCTCTAAACCATGAGGGACTATTGAACCATCCATTTTTTACTTGTTTGCAACCGTATCAATATGGCGATGTACAGTCTGACCTGCATCGACAGGCTCATTTCTGACCATTGATCCAAGCAGCCTGCACAAATCGAACACTATGTGCAGCCGCTTGCTGATAAATACTCATTCAAACCCCACAGCAAGTGTGCTTACAAGACCGCCCACCCCTCACTTTAATAAAAAATGTAGCACTGGCCAAACACACACACACGGACACTAATGAGCACAGGAAAGACATGCAATGATATGGATCTCTGTTCCTGTTGACTTTATAATTCATCACAGAGTTTATTTTCCTCCAGAAGAGGAAGGAGAAGATATCATTTTGTGTTTAGGCAATGAGGGGAAAAACCCTGCCTTTGCCTTTTCTATTTCTGTCTTACACTCTTAAACACACGCACACACACGCACATACACAACTGTATAAACCCTGCCTAGGAATGCACAGAGGTGTTGTCTTGATTGATGGCAATTAGCACGCCGTAATGGTAACAGCTGTTTGGGGTTTCAGGAGGCTGCTACTGTACCTGACGCCCACCATACCATCTGCTGCCTTCCGTAGTGTGATGATGTTTGTAATTCTGTGTGTGTGGTATTATGTGAGACATTTTTTTTTAAAAAGACATCCAAATCCCATGCGGAGTTGTGTCAGCTAAGGTGACGATGAGAGTGTGTAGTAAGTCGGTAGTGTGTGTGTGTGTGTGTGTGTGTGTGTGTGTGTGTGTGTGTGTGTGTGTGTGTGTGTGTGTGTGTGTGTGTGTGTGTGTGTGTGTGTGTGTGTGTGTGTGTGCGGTTTGGAAGGTACTTTCCTTCTAACCGAATAACCCCTTGGCTGTAATTTTTCCCGGCTAAAAGACGGCCTCGCGAGGAACTTGCCGTGGTGGCCGGTGAGAGCGACCCGGGCGGCGGAAGCATAATTGCGAACAAAAGTGTAATTTGCCACTTGTGCGAAAATTAACGCTTGGAAAAATAGTTGGTCGGCTTCCACACAAAAGGACTGTGTTGTGCGGCCGATATCGCAGAGACCTTTGGGCGTGTCGACGAAAACTGTCGTGAAAGACGCCAAATAAAGGCTGAGTGAGTGCAACGCGCGCGGGTGGACGACGAAGGAAATAAACGCTCGATGTCGCCCCGCCGCTCACACCCTGGGGTCACAAAGAGAGGGAGACTCGCTACGTCGTTCTTCGTGTGTGCCAGGTTCGACGGCTTGAAGGGAGTAGGCGCCACTGGGCTCCTTTAGGCTAGGCTTCTCGGGAAAGGCATCTGTGCCCCGAGGGTCGCTCTAGTAGGTGTCGGAACAAAAAACCCTTTTAACGGTGCGCCGCACTAAGGTGACACCGGTCCCTGTAAGTGTGCCGTTCGGCTCGCCGCCGGTGTGGCCACCTGGTCCTATAATTAAACCGCTACGACGCCGGTTTATTAGTGGACTAGGCCAATCCCCCCGTAGACACCTTCCGTGTAGGTCACTCTTGCAGGGTTTGTGTGGGCACAATAAAACCTCGGCCGGGACAAGTGTGCTGGTCGTTCCCGTCTCCAGAGGCGGGTCGGCGACGGACACCTCGTCTACCCGACGGTCCGAGAGTAGGTTCCCCCCCCCGGCGGCGCCTTTGCGACACAGCACGCCGGGACCCGGGGACTCTAGGGGGGGGGGGGGGGGGTGGTAATGGTCGTGACCGTCGGACAGAAGTCACGCGGTGCTGCCGGAGGTGTGTAACCGGTCTATAGAACCGTTTGCCCCGCCGGCTTCTACTTCCGACCGACGGGCCCGGCCCGCCTGGCCCGGCGATTCTTGGGACCGCCTCCGCCGAGTTGGCCCAAAGCCGCCCGGGGGTTCACGACATAAAAAGTCACACCTGCGAATTTGTGAAGAATCTTGATTAATAAGGGTAGACCGGTTTTATATAATTTCAATTCAACAAATCCTGTGGAGTTTTCAAGTAGGTCCAGGGGAGACCTGAGAATTTGTGGTTCCTTACAACATTACTCCGATTGTCTGACACAACATACCCCAATGACGTTTAACGGAACAACCAAAATTTATCACAATTTCAAAATTTCCTACGTTTTATTTTCTCTAGTTCTTCTTACGTATCAGAGTTCTTTTAGAAAGTTAGGTTTGGTCTCAGAGTTTTCAGTTCACGTTCCTCCGTTGAAGAAGCTACCTCACAACAACTCGACACATACCGAAACTCCAATCAAAAGCGGACGTAACGAAGATCTATAAAACTCCGGAGTGGTAATTTGGTTCGCACTGTTCCGTTCCTCTTGTCTAGTTGTTGTTTGTTTAAGTTCCAAGCTCATTGCTAAGGTAAGTTCACTAGGGTCTGTACGGTCGACCTTAGTAATTGTACCGACACAATGTACAGAGAACAACGTTTGTCGGAGATTTGGTACTCCCTGAATAACGTTGGTAGGTAAAATGAACAAACGTTGGCGATAGTTATTACCTACATGTCCAGACTGGCGTGCCTGTCCGAAGTAAAGCCTGGTAAACTAGGTTCGTCGGACGTGTTTTTAGCTTGTGATACACGGTTCCGGCGACAGACTATTTAATAGAGTAAGTTTGGGGTGTCGTTCACACGAATGTTTCTGGCGGGTGGGGACAGTGAAATTATTTTTTACATCGTGACCGTTTGTGTGTGTGTGCCGTTGATTACTCGTGTCCTCTGTACGTTACTATACCTAAGAGACAAGGACAACCTGAAATATTAAGAATGTCCTCAAATAAAAGGAGGTTCTTCTCCTTCCTCTTCTATAGTTAAAAATACACAAAATCCGTTACTCCCCCGTTTTTGGTCGAAACGGAAAAGATAAAGACAGAAGTGTGAGAATTTGTGGTGCGTGTGTGTGCGGGGTGTATTGGTTTGACATAATTTTGGGACGGATCCTTACGTTGTCTCCACAACAGACTAACTACCGTAATCGTCGCGGCATTACCATTTGTCGACAAAACCCAAAGTCCTCCCTGACGAGACGATTGGAACTGCGGGTGGTATGAGTTAAGACGACGGAAGGCGGATCACACTAACAAACATTAAGCACGACACACATAATACACTCCTGTAAAAAAAAACAATTTTTTTCTGTAGGTTTAGGGTACGCCTCAACCAGTCGATTCCACTGCGTACTCTCACACGATCATCAGCCATCACACACACACACACACACCACACCACACACACACACACCACACACAACACACACACACACACACACACACAACACCACAGACACACGACGACACACACAAACACAAACACCACAACACACACCAACACACACCACCAAACACACAGCACACACACACACACACCACACACAACACACACAGGGTCCGACCGGTCGAACATTACAACCCGGGAACGTCGTCCGACACCGTCATAATAGTTTCTAACGGTAACCAAGGGGAGTACAAAAGGATTACCGTGAACGTCCAGTAACGATTCCTGGATGTGTTGTGGTACTGGGATTTGTTTGGGTGATCCCCACACCATTGGCACAGATACAAAACTCCCACAACACACGTCCCTATACTTCCCCGTCAAACTGGATCCTCTGACGACAGCTAACATCCCGGACCGGGTACACTAGGTAGACACGTTGTGCCCAACTCGGACTCAAAGTTCACGACACACACACACACACACACACACCAACACATTACACACACACACACAACACACACACATACACAACACACACACACACCACAACACACCCACACACACACACACACACAACACAACACGACACACACACACACACACACACAAAGGCATGATAGAGTCAGAGGTTCTCCCACCCGCCTGACTTTTGACACACCGTAGGTCGAATACACATACGGTGAACGAAACAACACACCGATTCACACAAAAATGCACTCCTATTCTACAGCTTTTCTCGACGTCCCCCTCAGTTTCGGCCTACCATTTTGGTCTTATCAGTCAAAACTAATTGGTCTTCGATTGTGTAAACTCCTTACTACATTACCCACGCGTATGTTTGAGTGTCTTTTTTCTTTTTCGCAAAACAAATATTCTGTCTATACATTCTTGTACACTGTCCTCTCTGGACCCTAAGTCATCGCCGAACAGGGCTTATGGTATAAGAACCTTAACGCTAGGCGTTATAGCGCACCCCTCGCCACCGCAGAAGTCCGTCACGTTGGCGAAGTTGTGATCGATAATAGCCAAATAAGTACCAGAAGTATATATCTATACTAAAATGGCGATCACCGGCAGGCCAACGGTATCGTTGGTGATCGAAAACGCGGCCGCGAGTGAGAGGAAGTGTACATTCTACAGTATGTTTTATTTCGGTTCGGTTGAATGTGAATTCTGTATATAAGTTGCGTCATTTTTGTTAGTTATAGGAAAAGTTAAGTTTTCCTGTTGTTAACCCAACCGATTAATTGTTTATTGATATTTATGTAATGCATCTGTCACCGCAGAGCACTCATATATAAACCACCCGTCGATACCTTTAGCACTGTTATTTGTACACAGCAGCACCACACACACACACACAACCTACAGATATATGAACGTGAGCTAAAAGTGCCTCTAGTGTACAAAGCGACGAAGACGACTAAGAGTGCGACATGAGCCTTGAAATTATCGATGTGGTAACAGACCAAGGGTCCACGCGCAATCTTCTCGCCGGAGTTCGGACTCTCACTCCGTCACGTCTGCTTGCTACTGAGCTGAGACGACGATAGACATTGTATGACGGAGGCTTTGGTTATACGAGACCACGGTGTAGTAGACAGCAATATAGATTATTCCTACGATAATAGTGTCGAGGGCCGCTAGTGATCGTGCTCAGATGTGAAGACCGTCGTAGGGGATGACACACAGTGGAACCATGCTCAACATTTGTAGTGTCGTGTGGTGTCCGGTCCCCGCGACTTTCCCGCGGGAAACTCGTAGTCTAGACTGCTGGCGACTAACCGATTTAATACCAAAGCCGCCCGTATCAAATGTCTATTCGTTGTCAGTCGAACAACCGACGTCGACGGACCGACTCCGAGGAAAGATGGCGGGCCTGCTCTCTCCCATTACTATGTGCGACGCGGTCGCGTCCTTTGTAACACTGGGATTAGCATTGAAATCCTGTAGCATTTGCGCTAAAATTTGTGCTCTAAAATAACAATCTAATATTGTAAAATGACGTGTTGGATGATATACTATAAATGGAACAAGAAATTTTTTAATTTTTATTTTTATTTTTTATATAAAAAACCTTATATAAATCATAATAAGATAAAAAATAAAAATACTGCGTTAGTTTGTACAACGCGTGTCTTCCCCCCGCCGCGGGGGAATCGCGCGGGATACCGGCCGGCGGGTGACGAAACATCTTATTGTTTTCTTACTTTACGTACTTATTTGGCTTTATTGTGCACAACTCGCCAAGCGACGACTTCAATAAGCGTGGGAAGGGCGGCGCGCCGGCCTATAGGCTTATAACCATAAGCCGGCTGTCGGATGACCAAGGGTCCAGAGAGACAGTGTACGAAGGAATGTATAGACACAGAATATTTTTTTGGAAAAAGAAAAGAAGACACTCAAACATACGTGTAAATGTAGTTTAAGGAGTTTACACAATGGAAGACCATTATTTTGAGCTGAATAAGACCCAAAATTTTGAGGTAGCGAAACCTGAGGGGACGGTCGAAAAACTGTTAGAATAGGAGGAGCATTTTGTGTGGAATGGTGTTGTGTGTGTTCACGTATGTGTAATTCGGACCTACGGTGTGTCAAGAGCAGGCGGGGTGAGAGAACCTCTGACTCTATACAATGTCCTTTGTGTGTGTTGTGTTGTGTGTGTGTGTGTGTGTGTGGTGTGGTGTGTGTGTGTGTGTGTGTGTGTGTGTGTGTTGTGTGTATGTGTGTGTGTGTTGTGGTGTTGTTCTGTGTGTATGTGTGTGTGTGTGTTGTGTGTGTGGTGTGTGTGAACTTGAGTGAGTTGGGCACAACGTGTCTACCTGTGTACCCGTCCCGGATGTTACTGGTCGTCAGAGGATCCAGTTTGACGGGGGAAGTATTGGACGTGTGTGGTGAGGAGTTTGTACTGTATCTGTGCCGCAATGTGTGTGAGTGGATCACCCAGACAAATCCAGGTACGCAACAACACATCCAGGAAATGTCTACTGGACGCGTCACGGTAATCCTCTGTACTCCCCTGTACCGTAGAAACTATTATGAACGGTTGTCGTGGACGACGTTCCCGGTCGGTAATTTGTTCGACCGTCGGACCGTGTGTTGTGTGTTGTGTGGTGTGTGTGTGTGGTGTTGTGTGTGTGTGTGTGTGTGTGTGTGTGTGTG
>NW_011342961.1:17044-18642 GCF_000735185.1 Notothenia coriiceps | reverse complement strand
TGAGTACGGTCTTCTCAAACAATAGAAATACTATTCTTAATCTTCTCGGCCGGAAACTAGTCCTTGACTGCCAAGGGAGCAATTTTTTTGTTTTAACCGTTTTAACATCACCCGACAAATCACTTCCACATGATTATGGGTTAAGCAATTTAACATTATTAATTGGGCTCATAATATTAAGTGTACCTGTCATTATAAAACGAACTTGGTTAAAAAGGTTTTGAACTACCAGGAAAGAATGGTCCATTATTTTATATTAATGAATTTTATTCCACAAAATTAAACGTTATACCTTATGTAAGATGAAGTGTCAAAATCCTTACTTATATTGAACCCCCCCTTTCCTATAGTCAAAAAAGTCAACATAACTTAGGGTCCGGTGTAAAAGACGTCTTTCCTAAAGAACTTATAGGACTTCGTGTAAGTAAGGTTTCGTTGGTCACTAAATTATTGATACTTTCTAAACACCAGCATCATCAGTGAATTTTACCAGCATGTCACAGTTTTCTGAATACGATGTACGCTTGAAACCTCTGACTGCTCCATCCCAAACATTAGCCCTTGAAATGTTGAACCGGCTGACTCTTCCATGATCAATAGGCTGTGAGAGGTTAGCAATAATGGCAGGTAATATAATGTTCATCCCCTCCCTGTAAAGGAAAAAAGTGACCTTATTAGTGGATATTCCAGATACAAACAGTTTTTTAAAAAAAATGTTGTACCAGAAATATTGTACAGAGAAAAAAAATGTAATGCCACTGTAATAGCTGTCCGTTTACATTTCAGTGTCCAATAAACTCGTCATGTTGACTGCAACCAGCTCTTCGTCCTCTTCTTCAACACATGGTGCATACAGGTCTGTGTATGTACTGTTAGGAAATGATAATTCCCATGTTAAAACATCTTACAAACAAAAATGTCTTTCTCGTGTAAGTGAGTTACTAACATTTGTACTTACCTGTAGCAAGTAGTCTTGTCTGTATTTGTTTTGGGTGGACCCATATCCTCAGTATCAGATATTACTATCTGAAATACAAATACAAATGTCTGTAACAAAACAACACTGAACATTAGAAACACCAGGCTTCCACAATCTGCTATTCCGTTAAGACATGGATTGGTATTTGACTGATATGAAACTGTGATTGAACTTTTATTTACTGCATGTCTTACATTAGCATCACAAAGCTAGCGCAATACTACACTTACTTTGTTTCGCATTTTCCGGCTGTTTCGATGTCCCCTGTGCGCTTGGTACACCCGTCTGGTCCGTGTCCTTTAAACACTCCAGAGATCCTCCACACGAAAGGCAAAACCGTGTCACTTGTCCCAGGTTGTTTCCACAAAACGGACAAAACATGTTTACCGAACGTAAACACACCATAGACTGTATATGAAACACACTCGCACCTTCGGTCTTTCCGCAAACAAATTAATTGCATACGTCAGTTCTAGGTATCACGGTCACGTCAAAGTCACTTTTCGGTTTGGATTCTGGTTTTCCTCCATCGTAAATGCGTAACACTGGCCGAGTCAATGTTAATCGCCACAAATACGAAAAACCCCACCTCGCCAGCCCCCCAAACCCCGCCGCACAA
>NW_011342961.1:16522-16784 GCF_000735185.1 Notothenia coriiceps | reverse complement strand
TGAGCCAATCACGTCACGTCCTATGGTTATGTCACGTCACGTCATTTCCGGTTTGATTCTGGTTTGTAAATGTGTTTCGGGAAATGTTAATGTGTTTCGGGAAATGTTAAAGTGTTTCGAGAAATGTTAAAGTGTTTCGAGAAATGTTAAAGTGTTTTGCCTTTTTTAAATTTGTTTGACATCGAGTGGCCCATGGTTGTGGTGGGGTTATGGTATGGGCAGGCGTATGGTATGGACGACGAACGCAGGCCATTCGATTCAC
>NW_011342961.1:0-16477 GCF_000735185.1 Notothenia coriiceps | reverse complement strand
GAACCTAAAAAACATACGATAGTAAACTGGAAGATGAAAGGGGGATGACTTTCATACATGAGCAATTAAAAAAAATTAGTTTATATTTGGATTTAATTGTTATTAAGTTATTGCACGAAAATTGGTGATCCGCCACTGTGTTCCATGTGTTGGTATTATTGAAACATAATAATCACATCGGGAATACAAATAGTAAAAAGTATAAAAAATGTCGTATACATAGATAAAGTCAGTCTGTATAAGTTTCTTTATAGTCATTATAAGATTTTGATAGTAGAAATATAGTCGACACGTGGCAATACCACATTTATATTTGGTTATAGAACTTAATCTAGTTTACATTTTCAGTTGACTTAATCGAAACTATGACGCTCCTCTGCAAACACACTATCTATTTAACTTCCTACAACAAATTAACAACTAATTATATACTAGGTGCAGTTCATAGGCAAAGCCGACCGGTAAAGGTCAAAGAGCTTTGCAGGAAGAGTAGTCCGCCCATATTTATCTCTTGATGCCGCTAGACATTATACATTACGTCAGGCTTGAGCAACATAATGTCACGGCAAAACACATAACTAAGATTTCTCTTTTCGTTCTTGTGAGCCCTTAATTCGATAATAAAAATAAAAATTACAAAAAGAGCTAAAGTAAGTATATTTGTGGTTAGGGTTGTACGTACGCCAGATAATATAGATAAGGATATAGTCACTCGAATTTGGTATCGACTCCTAGACCCATTAGCGAGACTATATAACGTGACAGACAGAGACCATATAAAGGCCGTTATATATCGGATACTTTACTACCTATGGTTTGTTTAATTTATTTTTGTTCGATATTACAACACGTAACACTCATTTATTGTCACACAATAACTTATTCTTAATTTAATCTCACTTTATATATTCTAATTTATTATGTCTAACACGTCATAGAACTCCCAGCTACCGAGGTAATAAAAAGAGAGTGTCTGCACGTCGTTTTCAGGCTTAATACGCTAAACTTTTATTTGTTGGTTATTAACACCGAACGATAACTCATTCTTGCTCACAAAATACTTGAGTCGTTCGGAAGAGACACAGAAGAGATATATGTGCATTACGGCACTCTGATGGTATAATTTATGTAACGAAATTTTTAGCACGACACCCGTTGTGCTTTTTTCCCCCTTTTAGCACAACACACTTGTGCCTCCAGTTATCTAATTTTAAGCACAACCACTTGTGCCTCTTACGGTACTCTGACCCAACTTGGTGGGGTTGTAAGTCGAGGTGAACATTCTGGTGAGGAGAGTATTCTATTACATCATGACATAATACAAACAGACCCAGTAGAGGATGGCCCATCAGGTCTTGGTTTGAGAAATTTCCGGGTAAAATTGATTTTTTATACTGTAATCTTTACGTAGTTTTTGTAGAATACAACGCAAGTGCTTAGCCGCCTGTTCTACGCTAAAAACCCTTCACCCCTACCTCGCGCCGGTCTAATGTACATTTCAGTTACGTGTACCTTGACACCGCCACCGAAGTTGGGTCAGGAGTACCGTACAAAGCACACAGTGGTCTGTGACTAAACGAGATTTAAGTGATCTCTACAATAAAACAGTTTAGTGCAGGATGTACAAAGATATTAATAGGAGGAAGTGCAAAACAGACAAACGAATTAACCTTTATTTAAACATTAAATAATACTTTAGATTAAGGTCTTTTTTTAAATAAGAAAAAAGCTTTGGGGGTATCTACAGATAAATATTAAGCCTGACAAAGTACTTAACGTCTAATATATTGCTTTTGCAATGTTAACTATGTTGAAGCATCTCATGAAAAATGGGAGCAAAAACAAAAGTGTTGCGTTTATATTTTTGTTCAGTGTATGTAGATAGTATAAGAAATGTGCAGAATATGACAGTTTAATGGTGGAGGTACACACATATTGATAGATGTCTTGTAATGCGCTGTTGAGGAACCTGTAACCCAAGATTTTCATTCATTGCATACACCGTAGTTGTGTATATGATATGTCAATAACCTTTGAAAATCTTGAAAGGGATGTGCAAAATAGCCATTATACAGTCTTTAATTAACTATTAGTAGAGAATAACGAGTAATGAATATACTTTATTACTCGTTTCCATTCATGTCAATTGCAGATAAATGTTTAGTCTTCTCAAGCACCAACTATCAAATATCTCTCCTGATTGTTGGCACTTGACAATCACCTTCCCTGAATTTTACTCAGGTGCAACTAAAGTCTGATTTAAGGGTTGTTTATATTCTACATCATTAATCAGAATCTGCAAAGTAACTCAAATAAGTATAGTGGAGTAAAAATACCAGGTTAACCTCTGTATTGTAGTGGAGTAGAATTACAAAGTAACAATGAGATGTCATGTGGGTATATAATATATTAATGCTGCGCATTATGGACACAAGCGATTTTCACCCATGTATTAATTATATGTTTTACATTTGATAACACTAATGTCACGGCAACTTCTAATTGTGGGAAAAACGAAAACGTTCAGTAGAGACGTCCCATAGAACATTTTGTGAAACACAATAGCCAGCATGTGTAGTTCTGGGGGGGGCGTTCGATTCCAGTTTTGGATAGTCTGGCGTGGTTTCGTTCCATTTCAAACAACTGTTTGACGCTAGGCTAACCTTGACGCACTGCCACTCCAACATCCAATCCCAGAGCTTGAAGATTAATCACGGGGACTGCAGTCCTAAACGATAGCTGGGGATTATGGGTAGTGTAGTGTCTTCGGCCATCCTAAACTCCTAGAGGTCTACGTCTGTTTCCGGTTATTTTTATTATGAAATTCATTTCCTGACGGACGTAAAAAAATCACGAGATTATGGAAATAAACCAATAAATAAAAACAAGGATAATTATGTGTTATTGTTGAGTAAATAACAGTGTGTTATTTTGAAAAGAATAACAAATTAGAAGGAAAAAAAGATTTAAAAAATACAGCTTTCAGTATCCTGAGGCTCTCAGCCCCATTTATTTTCCTCACAGACGGCAACAAATGTCAGAAATTATAAGATTTAAAATAAAAGCAATAATTGTGGCTTGATATTGAGTTAGAACATGTTTTTATGAACCACACAGCTTCCGGTCTTCCTATAACACGTAATGCCGTGAGACTACCAATAGAAATACATTGCTTTTAAAATCGTGCTGTGCAACAAGAAAAAAAGGGGAAAACACGAATCAATAGATTAAAAATCGTGTTGGTGAACACGAAATGCCTTGAGACTGGGTTGGGTGGTTGGGTGAGGGGTCTCCCACTGGGTGCAGGATAGCCTGAGAAGTTTGCAAAAGAGGAGGCAGAGCTGAAAGGTTGAAAAGGTAAATTAATTGTGGGGCCCATCCAGAATCCGCCCCAAAGGTTCAGAAACTGCTGCTTTTAAAAAACAAAATCAGTTTACCTGTGAGAGCACACACACATACACAAACACACATACACAAACACTTCAGCTCAGAAAGTCTCTTCGGCCCCATCGATGCCTCTAGCCCAGCTTTTTCAATTTTTTGTGCGAGAACAACTAAAAACATGTCACAACACATCGGACAGCCAACTTATTCTTTGGACAGTTTACTAAACTCATCCTGCATCGTCAGCGCTACATGAACCCATCCATATGGGGAAATCAAATTCAGGCAGCACATTATAACATTCTTCTCTGGTGTCACAAAAAGCAGAGGAAGCAATATTTGGGAAAAATGTTGATAAGAAACTGCCAAAACACATGGAGCAGGGGAGAAACCTCAATAACATCACTCTGTTTCAACTTATTTTCACTTGTTGTAGTGTCATGGAGAATCCCTGCACTAATGATGCAAGAGAAGTGTTTATTAAATGCATAAATACAGTATGTGTGCTGTTTATAAGGTTGATCCATTGGTAGTTGTTGATATTATTTATAATATTTCATCACTTGGATTCGTGCTTTTATCACATTTCTTCTATCACACAATACCGGGTTGATATGTTTTGCTATCACATCGGAGGTGGTGCCAGATGAGCAGATCGCCACTGAGCTGATTGACTTTAATTGGGGATTGAGACAGAAAAAAATACACGTAAGGAGGAAAAAAGGAGATAAGAATACAAATTGAATCGCCACAACTAAAGACACACTCACGCAAAAACTGCAGCATGTGTATGGCTCCTTATGGGGTACTGCAATTGTCAGCACTACACCCCAGTCAGACGAGACATATGCCACGTGATGACACGTTAGGCTCGTGTTGTGTTCAAGGACCTTGACCTTGGTCAGGAAAAACAGGCATTTCTTTAATTGTTTTTTTTGCGTCTGTTTATAAATTACCTCGAGGGCCGTATCAAATGGTCTCGCGGACCGTATACGGCCCCGAGGCCGGAGGTTCCCCACCCCTGCTTCACACGTTAGAGTTAAACGCATCAATCTGCCTGTTGAATTGTAAACACATTTGTATTACAGATGTTAATAGCCCCAGGAAGTGGTAAGGTCAGGGTAAGTGGTGCTCTAAAGCTCACAGCTAGAGCTGCACTCATAAATCATTTATTCGTTCCACAATGGGGAAATTTACAACAAATATGTACATGCATCCTTAATTGCCCTGCCTGTGTTTCACACTACAACCAACCAAACCAAGTTTATTCAAACAGGTGTTCGGTGGCACCGTCTCTCATACATCTGAAAATGTGGTAGAATTAGCAGAAAGGCAAAGGAGATCTGTGTTTTTCACAACATTTCATTAGTTGCATTGATGGACTGATTGCTTTTTGGTACCCAACAAATCTGACTTACTGTACACTGATATTGGCCACATGTTGTGTTTTCATCTTAGGATAACAATAAATCCTCTTGACAATAATTTCAATGTAAGTTTGTTGAGTTTGAGCTATTATAATTATAATCGCTTTAAGGGTGTTGGAGGAGATGGTGATTGGGATTAAGCGGAACATCAAGCGGATGCCATACAGAATCCTCTATAAAAAGCATTTTATCATTTACCATGCAGCATGGTATGGCACCTTGAGGCTAAAGAGCACTCAAAGGTTTGTAAAATTGCAGGGAAGGTGATTGGAAATTCACAGGAACAACTGTATTTGACTGTACACAGAAAGGCTAAACATATAACTGCAGATACCTCACAATCAATTCACTCAGACTCTGCTCCCGTCTGTTGATTTAGGGTCCCTGAGACCACCCAGAACCTTTACACACCATATTTGATCTCCTATGCCAAACTGTATATCACCCACAGTAACTGCTGTGCTATGTGTGTATTGAACTGATAAAGGCATGTGTTGTGTTGACATAATTGTTGGGATTTTACGGCTTTTGGTGACACACACGGCATGTGAATGTTAAGACATTGCTGCGATCAGTTTTTGTCAAAAATACAATACACTTCTTAACACAGGTGAGAACAGTGTTGAGGCCTACCTGCTGGAAGAGATGTGGTCTTCTGTGGCCGGGATGTAGAAGAAAAGAGAGGAGCCTCTTTCAGACTGTCAGCATCTCTTGGTCTATCCAACTGTCTGATGGAGAAACAAACACAGAGAAAGAGTCTTAAAAGAACTGACCTCATTTATCAAAGTCAACAAACATCCATCATCTTTGAAGTAAAACCTGCATAGGTCACAGCAAGAACACTTGCCAGAAGAACAATTGTAAGTTGCAATTCAGTGCCTTGCTCAAGGACACTAGCATATTTCCCATGAGCCTTTGCTACGGTCAATGCTTTAACCTTTGCAAAGGCGGTCAATATTCAACGGTGCTCCGTCAATACAAGGTTGGGTCTTAGGGAAACATATGGCAGGAAGGTAATAGCAGGGACAAGAAAAGAAGGTGACTCTGTCCTCTATCTCCATCAGTTCACCCAGCAACACATTACTATAGTCTCTATATTTGTTAGAACCCTAACCCTACCAAGGCTTGTTTCAGAGTGCTGTAGATGCTGTGTTATTGCACTGTAGCTTCGTTTTTGTGTGTCCTCAGGTCCACACAAAAACTCTTCATTTATCTAAATATTCATCCAGAAAGTAGCATGTTATGAATATCTGTATCATGACATATTTATTGAGTACCAGGCATCCAACTGTTTCTTCAAAACCAAATATAGAGCTTATTATTATATATTATGGTAGTTCTGATAAGGTTTCATCAGAAATTAGGTGGTAATGATTTAAAAAAACGAATTACTAATGCATTCATTGTAGTCTTTCATCAAGCAAAATGTGGCACCTTCTTAAATATGTGAATGTGTCAGTTTAAAAAAAAAAAATTAAACTGAATATCTTTGGGTTTGAGTGTTTTTTGTCAGATAAAAAAAACATTGGAAGATGTCAACTTGGTCACATTTTTATTAAATATTTATAAAATGGATTGAAGATTTTTATCACAATAATTCATTAATGATTAATGTAAATATGGGAACTGTACAATCTTCAGACAATCTGACATTGCAATTGTTTCTTTCTGCTATATATATTGGAATGTGTCAAACATACAGGAATTTTATTGAAACTACATTTCTTAGGCTAGATTTTAAAGTTAAATACATCAATCTGGAATACTTAAAGAGTGCAAATAAGAGGTTAAATAAACCATTATGTGCATAGCAAACAAATTAACCGTGAAGACATTGGTTGTATGCTGTAGATATGAATATCGATAACATGGTAAAAAACAAAGTCCCACTCACAAAGCATTTTCAACTGTGTGCTTCAAGGCCGGATTGCAGTCATTCCAACATAGTGAAGCTAATTAGACAATTTCAGGAAGTTCAGATTTGAGAGTCACATCTCAGTTTCTTTCTTTGATTTTGTTTTGTCTCTCTCTCACCCACCCTCTCTACGTGATACTTTTTCTTTGCATATCATTTGACCATACGTCTCAGTTAACAGACTTTAAAATACTTAAATGTTAATGTGAGTACTGTTTGGAATACTGTCTTTCTTTTAAATCAGTATCAGTTCTTTCAAATAAAATTAAAATCACACCTTAAACCTGTAATGTAGGTAAGACTGATCACAACATACCTTCAGGTACTGAAACCCAAATGAAACCCTATACAACAGTGTGTGTGTGTGTTTGAATGTAATGCTCCGAATGAGCCTGTGGCACCTTGTACCTCTGTGAAAGCATGATGAGTAGTTCTAGCTAAGACTAGACCAAGTGCTAACAACCACAGAGTTATTATATGTAAACCTAATGAGACTGGACAGTTCAAATACACTTAGAAGCATCAACTATATTCCTACTCTGTGCCTTAAAGTGTTGACATTCAGAAAGGTGAATACACTTTCTTTAGACATGGTTAGACATGACCAATTGTCCTATGAACAAATACGTTTAAGCTAAGATGGAACAGATATATAAAATCCGAAAACTTGAAACTAGTAAACAAACCTGATGACTTAAACTTTTTACTGTGTGAAAAAACTGTCGCAAATGTTTCAGAAGTTTTGTGTGTTTGTGAGTGACGAGATAGAGACCAAGACACAAAACCAAGTACATCCTTGCGTACTCATACGTCATATGTGGAATTTGACGACAGCATCTTCATGACCATCTTCTTGTTAATCTCTAATGCAGACACCATAAACCACAGTGAGCTCCAACACCTGCCAAAAGCTCTATTGAATGAACTGTCCATCAATCAAGGCTGAGTCAGCACATGTACACACAGTCACACGTGCAGCTTCTGCCTTCTATGCTTTGTCAAGCACCAAACAGAACGTTTTCCAGCATTTCCCCTGACCCCACTGATTAATGTGAGTGCATAGATGACATTAGATGAAATTAATTACCTGTGACACTACTTTTACCCAAGCTTTTATCAAGCGTTTATCAAGCCACTGTTCTCTATTTCAAATACCCACCCTCCCTCTCCTTTCAACTCATCCATTCCCCTTCCTACCTCATCCTTAGCCACATCCCCTTCATCCCTTCCATTTAACCCTACATTCCTCCTTTCCCACATTGCTTTATCCTCACCCACATCCTTTCATCCCTCCACCCATCAAACCCCTAATCCCTTCATCCTAACACATATTCCTCCATCCCTCACCCATCGACCCCTTCATCCCTATTTACCCTCATTCCCTCATCTCTACATCCCCTCATCCTTTCTTCCTCACCCATGTCCCTTCATCCCCCCACCCATCAACCATGTTATCCCTTCATCCCTCCATACCCTTATCCCTTAATTCTGACCCACATCCCCTATCCCTGAAACCATCGACACCTTTATACCTTCACCCATTTCTTTCCCCTCATACCTTCATCCTGAACCACCTCCCTCCAACCATTGACCCCTTTATCCCTCACCCCTTTCGATCCCCTCATCCCTTCATACTCACCCACATCACTTCATCCCTTCACCGATTGTCCCCTTAATCTTTTTACCCCTTTCTTTCCCCTCATCCCTTCATCCATACACCCATTGACCCCTTCATCAATTTTTTCTCCTCATCTCTTCATTCACAACCACATCCCTTCATCCCTCCAAACATTGTCCCCTTTATCCCTTCACCCTTTCATATTCCTTCTCCCTTCATGATCACTGACATCCCTTCATCCCTCCATCCATAAACCCCTTTATCCCTATACCCCTTTATTTCTGCTCATCCCTTCATCACCCATATCCCTCCAACCATCGACCCTTTTATCCCTTCACCCCTTTCTTTCCCCTCATCTCTTTATTCTCGCCAAGATAGTTAAACCCATTTACCCATTGATTCCTTCCTTCCCTCTTTCCTTCAGCCAGTCATGATTTCTAACCATCTCCTCTCATCCCTTCCTATTCAACATGTGCATACTTCTTTCATATATTATTCTAAGTATCGTCTACGGGGCCATTAATCAGCTCGAGTGGCGGAATCTGACGGAACCCCACCCGAGTCTCCCCATGCCTGGATTTCACATCCTCAAAGACCAGCCCACCAAAAGTAATTATTCATCCACCTTCAACTCCCCCTCTACATCCATACATTGTTGATGACCAGCTTATATAACAAATACCTGTAACTTCTACCCAAAAAAAGCCAGACGTTGTGTCTGTAATGTAAGATGGAAATTGAAGTTGATACCATATGGTTCCAATCTGAAAGAGACGTAATTGAAGCCTTTAGTACAGGCTGAGCAAAATCAACATGCAGTGAAGTGCACAGATTTAAGTTTTAAGTGTACTTATAGAGAGGAAGTCTACCAAAAGCAAAACTGTCAAACTCAACAAGCTTACAATTACCTTGCCAGAGACTTCACCATGTGAATTAGTATATTTTAAGAAATATCAACTTGAGGACAATGATAATGAGGGTGGGCTCAACATAGCTCTGTTAAACACCAAGGGTTGCCAACACTTACATGTATTATGCATGCCTATAGAGTGCACATTAGTAATAAGAACACATGTACTAAATCTCAGTGTGTAGTTCATGACCCAATCATTTGTTACCTCTAATGAAGACACACAAATGTATGAACTTGGCCTTTCATACAGCTGTTCAGGAACTTCTTTCATGACTTTGAAGCCAGGAACAATATAATAGGGTCAAGTAAGCAACCCAAAAGTGTGCTTTTCAGACTTTAAGCATTCTTTGTGCGCAATCTAGACCAATACCAGCTTTGGTTTATTTAAATGATGTTTATTTTTGCCATTACATTTAACAATTGTACATTTAGAAGTGGACTTATAATAATAATAATCCGTATTTACATTTTTATACCTGAAAACAACAACTTAGTTAAGGAAAGGGATGTTTTTTTCTCCATTTTGGAACTTTTGTCTTCGAGACTGACACACAAAACTAGATACCCAGAACCGTTTCTCAGAAACTAAAAGTATTTTATGAAAAGTATTCACAGTTAACTTTCTGCACATGCCGTTTTACAATTTGAACATTCCCTTGTTATGTTGATAGGCCAGATAATGTTTCGCTAAAAATCTGCATTGCTAATTTGAGGAAAGAGCATACCCATCATAATTACCCCTGACCAATCAATTCAACCATGGGATCATAGATCATAGATTAACCAAAAACACTTTGAGTTACTCAAAGGGCTTTTCTTGCTGTCACCTCAAAGTAACTTGTGTTGGACAAAATATTCCTACTTTCTATATAGAAAATATAAATAGCGCTGGATGTATTGAGCCATTTCTCAGGTTGTTCCCGTGTTGAACTTACAACTATGATAATTCTGACAGCACTTTAGTAGCACAAAACTCTAGTCCATCTCCTTTACCCCATAGATAACACCTGTAACTTGTGTCTAAGTGTCTAATGCCATTACTGCACATATAGCACATACTTAGCTTTGGTAGTATTGTGTCTATTGTATTGAGTAAAACTATGTAGGACTGCAGGAAAGAGACATTAGCTGCGCAGTATATCTTCCTGTTCCACATATCTCCCTCCATGACATGATGGTCAGAGAACGACAAGCCCCACTGGCTGCCGGGCTGCAAAGAGACACAAAACTGAAGCCTGGAATTGGAAAGTGTGTGTATGTGTGTGGTGATGTCTCCAAGCCCGGATGGTAATTGTCAGGGTTTGGCAGGGCAATCAGTTCCATGCCACTGAGTGCCACGTCTCGACATGTTCTACAGCAACTCTCGATACACACACACATACACACACTAACTCCAGACGCCTGACCCCCCACACCTGTTCACTGGTGTGAGACGGAAGTAAGAACCCTGTTCCCCATTGCCTTGGCTCAGAGGAACAAAGGAACAACCTCCTACACACACACCCAGACACACACATGGTATGCGTGTCAAGGATGCTCTATCCTCAAATAACTTGTGCCTTCAAGTTTAATCTCAACACATACACACAACAATGTGGAATCAACACAGCTCTTACTTACATGTATTGCAAACATATGAATCATTGCTGTACTGTCAACGGACATATTCATTAAAGACAGGAAGCTTCATACAAAGTGATTAAATACATCATACTGTAATAGAGATACAGTAACAACCATGATGGCAAACACATTGATAGAAACACACAGAAACTGGGCAAGAAACAGCGTACGTTTGGGCAGGTCGCCTATCAAGCATAGGGCAACCGCGGGCAATTTAGAGTTGCCAATTTACCAAACTTACATGTCTTTATAGAGAAAGACAGAAGATCTGGACAAAAACCCAACTGACATGCGCAGAGCTCAGAAAGGCCCATTTGGCAGGTTCAACACTATAACAGTCCTTCAGTGATGAGACATTTCTAAACACTGCATCACCATGCCGCTTCATTGCTACACAACTCATGACAGAGTACTACCTCAAGCACAAAAACACAAACCATATGGCTTTAGCTAGGCAACGTCCAAGAGAGATTGCCAACAGAGTGTAGCGCTGGAGAGCTTCAGAGCCCAGGTTCAGGCCTAGCTCAGAGGACCTGACATGGAGTTAGCGGTTCTCTAATATTCTCTGCCTCAAGACCATTCAAAGCCTTATTAGGAGGAAGATCCTGATTGAAATCCTACATTTTATTGGAAGTGACCTCAGAACTGCGGTGATGCTAAAACGAAAAGTGGCAGAAACACACATAGACTCAGACTTTTGAATGAGTCAGGACTCATCATTCATAATGGGATCCGGATCCTGTTGACAGCGAATCAGCCGCTGTTAGCTGAATTGAGCCTGACCTTTTGTAAACAGGCGCCCATAATGGAAGTAATGACTCTAAACACAACAGCTTCACCACTTTGACAGCCAGCACTGTCACCACAGTCAACAGCATCCACATTACGTGCTCAGGAGGGTCACCCACTTGTTCTACTACACTTCAGGATGTGTGTAAGTGCGTGTAAGAGGCAAGTGTGTGTATATTGCTCAACCCAGACACTCAAACACAAACACATAAACAATATGACAGTATACAATGCCTCAGGGGAACACAGTGGCCTACACATGGTCAGTATCTTATTCTCCGTGTGTATTGCATGTGTGATTCTTGTAATAGCGCCAAGAGCACACAGATCCTAGTGACAGCATTTTAGCAGTGAGCCCTACACATGGATTAAAAAGATGACACATTCTGTGTGAAATTTGCAGAAATCACAGTGGCAATTGAAAAAATGTAACCTTTATTGTTGTTGTACTTTGTCCCAGTTGTGTTTATATTTCACAACATGTAGAAAAATGGCTTCAAAGTCACCTCCAGGAACAGTCAAGTGGATGTGAATGCTGCTATCATTGCTGTTAGATTTTGGAATATAGCAGAAAACACACCTTTATAAAACTTGCAGATTTTATTTAGCAAGACAATATCCACATATTAACTCCAAATATTTGGAGTGAAAATGTAAAACGTAAGCCCATAAAAAACGACATAACGGTGGCTGTGCATCACCACCGCTAAGCTAAAGGCGGCTAATGTTCAAGGCGATGACTTGTATTGACAGTTTTTTTGATGAAACATTGAAGCTTTGGACTTTAAGGAGTGCGGTTTTTACTGACGTTTTATATTTTGTAGAAAAAAACTAGAACATCTCTTTAGCTTGTGTTAACCACAGACCTTATTTAAGGCGGCAAACCACAAACACGTTCAAAAAGCCATTGACGTCGAGACAAGGGAACCAGAAGTGCTAAAATGCTAACTCATTTCAAGGTTTTAAGACTCATTCCTGCACCACTCTATTGTTGGTGTTTTCTTTTTTGCCTACTTAATGCAATTGTATACGCCTGACCAACACACTCTCAGTCATAATCGTCCAGGAGCGACGTTTGGTCAGGGTCCCGTGGCGTGCAGTTCTGACGCTCCTAGGCTCCTTCAGCTTCATAAAGGGATGAAATAGCTTTCAACTGATTGCAATGTATTCCCATCTGCGGCGGGATTTGACGCTCATTCAAGNACCATTCTCACAGCCATTTTTTATTATTTGCTCCCGCCGTCCACACAATTGAGACTATGCTCCGGGGGGGGTATCTTGGACGGATAGTCGCGCAGAAAGGCTCCGGATCGGTTTCCGCTGACAAGCCCGGCCACCGCCCCCTGTATTATATAATGTGGGGTCTAAACGCGCCATCATGTAAGTTGCGCTGGACAGCGCTGGACACAGAGGTCCCCAAGGCCCGTTGACAGCTTCACGAGCGGGCGTCCCATAGTGCTCTCCCGGTCACCCACCACCCCGTCCACCCAGTAAAAACATCCCCACTACAACCACTGGCTTGTTAGTAGCTACACCAACATGGATTAAACGTGTGGTTTTTTCTTACCACAATGTTTGGGGAACATTAATGGATAAAATGCACTATTAATTTTATTATTATTATTCCACTCCGGATCGGCGGACACTAGGTCCACCGTTTCCCGCGCAGCCCTGCTTAACCAGTTTACGTGGGCTGCGGCTGGCGTGCAATGGCGACTTTGGCCATCGGGGACGCAATCCCGATGGGGCCGCGCTACCGAAGTGGGCCGGTCGGATAGGTCACTAGCCACATCAACACTCCCCGTTACAATTTACTAGTGGTACCGAAGCTGGGCCGGGGTCGAGAGTCCCGCGCTGCATTTTAGCTCCCAGGTCCTACCACTGGTCTACATGACCGCTATGATCGCCCATATTGACTGCCACCTAATTTTCCTAAACTTGCCTAACAGATACAAAATAAACGATCCTTCCGCCCTCATATGAGCCTCAGACACTTGGTTCAAAATGCAAACTGTCATCGCACTGTCTGGAGCTTGCTGGGCTGTGTGGCGCCATCGCTGCGTTTACATGCAGGATGCTGGCGGATCGCTGAACGGTGCCAGCCTGGATCGCTGTGCCCGCCCATTTGACGCTCAAACCCATAATTTGGCGCGGGACTTGAAGAATCCCCCGAGAAGATCCAGAAATGCGGTCAACATTGAAAGCGGCAAGATTTAATGGGTTATCAAAGCTACAAATAAGTCCAAAATCAGTTCAGTAACGGGTTTTCAAGGGGACAATATTTAACTCAAATTGATGGGGGTTTTGGATGATGGGAGGAAAATCGTGCTCACAGGCTTCTTTGGAAGGGATAGTGGATAGGAGGAATTTCAAAAGGACTTAGCAAGAAGAAGACTGCCGGCGTACGTGGTAGAGAATCCGAATGCACTTGCGCACTATCCGACGTGTTTATTGATGCGCCAGCGCACGTCATTGTGTGCGTCTGCTGCTGCTGGTGGAGCGAAACTGGAAACTACAGTTTTCTACTATAACGGACTACGAACATGCGATGTTAATAAGAACGGACGGACTCATCTTAGAGACTGCCCGTGCTCTGATGCTGGCTTGCCCTTTATGCTTTATGAACAACAGGGGAAACATTATTCTTCAGGGACCAAAGGCTTGGCTAATTGAAATAAAAAAGTGAAACTTTATGCTCATCACCGTCTCCCTCCGGTCACTTAATACAAATGATCCGAATTACGTATGATTGTATGAACAAGAAAAGCATCTTAAAATCAATACAAATGTATTTATTTTATTAAACGTTAGGTCTTTTAACAGCCTATCACTGGCTGTATCATCACCATTCAAACATCTTTTTAACAAAGGTTGAACAAAACCCCCACACAGCTCCTTGAAATTTATTGACGTTATTTGATCTGAACAGTAAAAACTAACTTCTTCATATTTCTCTTTTTGCATTATAAATACTGCATGGACGTTCAAACAAAGACTTTGGCCAATTACCACATACGTTTAAAGATGCCTAATAAGCCACTGCTAAACTTTCATGATAAAATTTCTGTCATAATCGTTTTGTGTTCCGCTTGACACGGCCGACTTTGTGTGACTTCAAATGCTGCGGCTGCAAGGCATTTGGTGGGCGCAGCACTTTTCTCCTTTCCTTTCGGCTATAGTGGGAGCGTCCAGTGCCTTCCTTAGCTAAAGGGAGGTTATAAAGGAAGTTTGAAACCTCCTTCTATCATTCTAGCAGAATTCCAACGGGCACTTATCATGGCTTGCCACTGTGCGGACTTCCGGGTCATTTTCACTCGGTTAGGAAGGTTCCTAATGTTTGGCAGGGGTGTTTGTGAAAATAACGGGGAAAGAGCTGCTGTCAGACAAACAGCTGTGCGGCGTCATCACAAACGGACGTCGCTTCACGTGACGCTCCGGAGGAAAGGACGTCCCATTGCTCTTAAGGCCCATTCCCAAACCGCCCCCTACACCCTACCCCTACACCCTACCCCTCCGTTTGCGCGTTTACGCGGACAACACACTCTCACTCCATAATCGTCCAGGAGCGACATTTGGTCAGGGTCCCGTGGCGTGCAGTTCTGACGCTCCTAGGCTCCTTCAGCTTCATAAAGGGACGCAAATAGCTTTCAACTGATTGCAATGTATTCCCATCTGCGGCGGGATTTGACGCTCATGGAAGCACGGCATTCGTTTGTGTCGGCTGCCCTGGGCCGGTCGGACGATGGGTGACCGCCTATTGAAAAATAGTGTGGGTGAGTTTAATCTACTGCATGTGTTACATTGCAATTAAAATGTTCTGTTCAGCTCAGATTTTATTTTTGGTTTCTTAAAATGTAGAAAAAAAAAGAAAAGAAAAGACTCTTACACTTTTATTTGCGAAAGTAGGGAAAACCCTTTTTACACAAATACAGTCAACATGCAGACTAGGCCTTACTGTAACACAATCTTAACACCCTTCACCATGGGTTATTCATGTATGATAATATATATTATATGATTTATTTAAGTGTACACCCTCTCTATTGAATGCACAGAGATTAAATCACAACATCTTTTCATTTTATTCTCTGCAGGAAAACAAAAGAGTGACATTTCCATAATATATTCATATTCAATCATATTGCAAATATGATTTTGTATATCAAACAATCATAAAGACAGATATGTGCGCAAATGTTGCAGATGTAGGAGTTACAGTGGGTCCTCACAGAAGAAGGCCTGCAGAGCCTTCCCCCCCGAGAGGTATCTAATGCTCTCTATCTCCCCGCCGTAGTTACTGGGCTTCTGGAAGTGGATCTCCAGGTGGTCCTGCAGGTCCTCCTCCTCCTCCTTGTCCTCAATGTCCTCCAGTAGGACAGTTCGCTTGGGAGAGCCACAGAAGGTCTAAAAGAATCACAACATAAGTTTGGTCATCTTTTTCTCCTTCAGTCAGGTGAGGAGATGCATACTGAAGTTATCTTTTATTTCATCAAATTAGATTTGGTAGTAAATCATGAATCAGAAAATACCTAAAGTTCTACTCTGAAAGGATCAGAGGACAGATTCAGACATGATACTGGTGGAGGTGTAGAAACACTGATGGAATGTTCCATAAAACCTGCTCACCTGGAACCTGAGCAGCTGGTAACTGTAAACGGGTCCAACCTGCACGTTCACTTCAGAATCCAGATCCAGTCGGTACCTCCCTCTCAGGGCCAGGCCATCAGCAACTAGACACACACACACACACGCACACACACACACACACACACACACACACACACACACACACACAACACACACACACA
>NW_011342960.1:13470-16784 GCF_000735185.1 Notothenia coriiceps | reverse complement strand
TCTAAGCAATAAAACTGCAATTCCGTTATCTGCTGTCCGCTATGTGCTCCGTGCGCTCTGGGTCCTGCAATTCCTGCTTCCTTACGTAGTAAACAATAAGTAAAGTCTGCTGCGTAAAGTGCTTACGCTGGCTGGCATTCTTCATACTTTACGCAGGACCATATCTCTGGAACCCATTGGTCGATTTGGGTGATTTACACCTTTTTCTTAACCATTATATCCAATAGAATCGATGGGCAGTTCCCAAATCCACGTAAACATTACCGTTGCGGATTTAATAGAGAAGCAAACGAAGCACATCTGAAAGTACAAGCCTGGACGGCAAAACTTTATACCCAGTATATTGCCATAAATATGATGATGGATTATCAGTAAAAATTTCTACGTGACATAGATACATTGGATTAACTTTGAGCGGCGTTTTTATTCCGTTGAACACAACTTTTGATCACAAATCAAAAAAGGTAAGACGTAATTATTGTAATATTTTTGAAACCGGATTTTGTTTAGTTTCTCTTTTCTGGCTGATAGCTCCGGGAATTCGGGTCGTACAGTGATGAAATTACATGTGTGGAATCTGTGGAGTCTCAGCTTTAATCAGATATCTTGTTTGTGCAGTTACGATAAGTAATAAGGGCATTTCTAACGTGAGTGCTGTGCAAAAGTCTGTTAGCATTAGTTAGTATTTTTTTCACTCAAGGCTAATTCAAAGGCTTGGTATTACTCTTGTGTTTCTTTTGGCTAAAAATGGTTCATATTGTCAGTTAGCGGAGTTTCTTCCCGTTAAAAGGGTATGGAACATTAATAGTTTCATAAATGTTAAGAAGCGCTGAGACACAGTCTCGAAAAAGAACGTTGGGGGGGGCCCCTGTGGAGGCGCCATCGTGCTTAAGAGGTTTTAAGGAACCAACTGGTCTCTGCTCAACTCTGCACAATGTAGAGTGAGCATATGGTCTGGAATACTACAGAGCATAAACAGCTGATAAGCAAACCAGCCATCTTTATTATGCCAGGCAGTTGGAAGATTAATAAGGTGATGTGTTTCGACTGTAATTGACCCAGTTAATGAGACCCTTGTTTTGTGGTTTCCTCCCCCGTAACCGACTGTGAGGGTGCTCAAAACAAGTGCCAAAAACTCTCATCTCTGCCAAATGAAATTGGCTTATTAATTCCAATTATACTGATCATTGAACACTCAAATGAAAAATGAAGACGTTTCAACTTGACTAATTGGCCCCAAGAGTGAGCGTATGTCTGAGTGGGTGTGTGCATGTATGTGTGAATGAGAGGGAGGTAGGAAGAGGACGGGGGGGACACAGAGAATGAGTTCCTTGTTCTTAGAGTACAGTGTAGTGTGATGGTGGGGGGAGGGGTTCTTGCATTGGACCAAAAATACAATGACTTGATTTTGAGTCTCTCTTCTTTCTTTTCTGGCGCCAACGTTTCCAGAACTATATTATCAACAGTAAATGTCTGTCCACAGAATCACATCTATAAACTATATATATGTTGTATTCATATTATTCTTATATGATTTTTTGTATATTATACCTTTTTTATTCTATTTCGGGTTGTTATATTTTTCATTAAGTCTCTTGGCTTTTTAATGACTGTTTTTTTGTATATTTAAATAAAATGTTTTAATGTGTTTTCCAGAAATGTATTTATTTAGGAAAAACCCTTTTAACCTAATGATTTGAATGTTTTGTTTTTAAAGCACATTGAATTTGCTTGGGTGTTAAAATGTGATAAAAAACTTGCCTTGCCTAATCATAGTAATGATGATAATATCGATAATTATATATATTATTTCAAATACATTTGAAAAAAAACCTTCCATGCTAATCTTTATTTCAATGTTTCTTACTTGATAATTCGTATTTTTATTTATTTACATTACATTTGTAACAATGCAATAAGCACATAAAGCAGGTTTATTTAATCAGGACAACAGTTTATCCAATGCTTTGTTTAATTGCAAGTGAAAGGGATTGGGGGTGCGTGGCAGTGAAACCCTTTAGCACAGAGACGGCCCCCCGAGCAAGGAACTCCACAGAGAAGCTATTCACAGACACACAGGCAGGAAAAGTGTCAACTGTTTATTTGGTTTTGGGATTGGACACTGAAGTAACCGCTCGGAAATGACACACATCCACACGCGCACCTAAGTAAATATACACACAGAGTACATACACAACGCCATTAGGCCTCGCTGCATTATGCAGTGTTTGAAACCTGGTGGCTGGAGAAAGAAGCATCTGTTGAAAGTTAGAGGACGCTAAAATAGAAGGTGAATGATGTCAGGGACCGGCCTGCATGTTCATATTTACCATCTGTGATCATTTCACACTAAAAGGTGCTAAAAGGCGCTTGTGATCTGAAAAGGTCACTTACCATGTCTTGTATATTGCTTTTCTTGTTGTAGTAGTAGTATAACCTTTATTTAGCCAGGAAAATCAATTAAGAACAAATTCTTATTTTCAATGATGACCTGAAAGGAGGCAAAGGCTTCCTGAGGGGATGGGGGTTGGGAGGAAAATAAATAAAAAGACAGACTCCGAGCACTACAGAAGCCAGGAGACAACACAATGACACAGAGCAGAGATGGCAGGCATAGCGGTTCAACATATAACATATCTAAAATAATACTGCTGGGGTTCAATCAGTCATTAAAATAATATAAATCTTTCATCCATTCAATCATTCATTCTTTCATGGCAATGCATACTATATGAGAGATCAAGACATTGGTAGTGAGCATCAGGCAAAGCAGCTGCATGTGTGTACCAGGGTGTTTGTAATAGTGTCCCTGAAAGTGCGGGGGGAGATAAAGGTCTCCATCTTCAAGGTTTTTTGTATGATATTCAAACTGCAAACTGAAAGGCGGAGCGGCCAAAGGATGTATGGGCTTTGGGGATCTTTAGCTGGATGTGTGTAGCTGATCTTGGCTTTTTAAGACAGAAGTTGTTACGGTAGAGTGAAGCAAGCAGGACCCAAATACAGATAATACTGATAATACCTTTATTTCAAGGATAAGAATTAAACTCGGACAAACAGAACACTCCCCGGTGAACTCAGTCACCAACAAAAGACGAACCAACACAGAACACAGGAAGAGACAAGACTAAATACAGGGAGGGGTAATCACGAGACGAGAAACAGCCGGGCAGGGGAGGAGAAACACAAGGGCCAGGTGAACACCATCAGACAACTAGACACACCAGGGAAACTAACGACAGGAGGAAACAACACAGGGAAAAGGACCAGACAATATACCAGGAGGAAAACATGACAGGGAGAACAGCAAAACACCC
>NW_011342960.1:0-3511 GCF_000735185.1 Notothenia coriiceps | reverse complement strand
AACAAACAAACCTTCAGCGGCGGAAGGCGGTTTTCGATTTCCTCTTCGGTCAAGCGGCTTGCTGCCTTGAATTCTTTGACCGCCTTGTCAAGTCTTGACAAAGGATGGTCAAGAAAATAGAATATAGGGAAAGAAAGTTCTCCTCCAGGGCATCCCGGGGAGGCTTTATGACCTACAAGGTAGATGTGTCTCAAACCTGAGTCAATCTGTTTGGATGGGTTCTATGTTACTTCAATGAAATGACAACCTGAGTCATGATTCAACCTTGAAGATGGGGCGTTGTTCAATCCGATGATACTTCAATAAAATGACGCATGGAAAAGGTCAATAAGAGGACAGTTTTGAGGACACCGTCTTTAGTAAATAGAGAAAGTAGTTTATACCGTCTTTTGTACGTCAAACTTGTCTCCCTAATTTTGACATTAGTCTCCGGGAGAGTAGACTCGAGGCAATGTGGTGTGTGTCCTCCGCCCAGTAGGAGGAAGTTAGGCAGGCGGGATTTACGGGAGTCTCCTGCCTAATGGACTTGCATCGCAGCGTCATCGAATCGGCGACCGAATGTGCTATTATGTGTGTCGCAACTATAAGAGAGGGGGACAGCCGGATTTTCGAAAGTATCCCGCCTACGACGAGGCAGCGCCAAGGATGATCGAATCGGCGAATCGATTTCCATTGCTATCCTACCCATCCCATTGTATATTATACTTATTAGTAAGTAGCTCATCTCCTATATAAAAAATATAAGTGAAACTTGAGCCTGGTTCTACATAAATTCGAAAACTAAATTCAATCCGGTGTAACAGGGGAGGAATCAGTTCATCTCGTTCACTTCAAAGATTCGTTCAAAAAGAACGAATCGTTCGCGAACGACCCATCACTATCTGGCATTGATCCGGACCATTGACCTTGTATAAAATTCACAAGTGGACCTTTGACAAAAAAGTTTGAGTACCCCTGTTCTAGCCCTTGTCTATTTGTATACCACAAGCTGCAAAATGACCGCCTAACCCCACTGTACAGGCGGGTACTTGTTGAGATATACCTGGGCAGACTCTGTTTTGCCGTGGTATCCTGGCACCTGCTGGCCGCAGAGGGGCTACGTATTTTGGGCGACGAAGACTGCTGCTCCAGGGGCGAGGGCGGAGAGTCAGGCGGGAGTAAGCTAGTTTCCACAACGGAGGGTTACGTGATGTCCGCATCTGACCTGTTGCTACTGTCTGCAGTAGATGCAGTGTTGCTGGCGTTTAGTGATGGTTGCTTTAACCATTTTCGTATAAATGATTATCCACAGATCAGATGTGTGTCACTGCTGTGGAAGCACTTTGGAAATGATGCACGCGCAGCGGAGCAGGTCACGCGCACCTGACACAATTTGTTGTTTGTATTTTTCGCTCCGTTCTCTTTTTTGAATGGTTGCATAACGTTAAACTTCCCCGAAGATCTCGACGCAAAGCCTGAAGGGTAAACACCAGGTTTACTAATATACCCGCACAATTTGTCCGGTGTCGGAATGTCTCGCTATGTTAGTACATTCTTAAAAAACAAAACGCCATTTAATTTTGGGTTAAAATGTGTTGTAACTGCGTTACTGAGCATTGTAACGGGTAATATATTACCCACATTTCATTAGTAATGCGTTACATTACTTCGTTACAGAAAAAAGTAATATATTACTGTAACTCCGTTACTTTTGTAACGCGTTACACCCAACACTGGTCTTTATTAGATGCATGAGTTTGCTGATAAGCAAGGAAGCGGACAGATGCTTCACGGAATCTAATAGCTGTGAAACTTTACATTCTGATATATATTTGACAATTAAGTCCGATCAGTTGATGAGTTTCCTCCGTAGTGTTGAGCTTTCTTGTCAGTTTTAATTTACACTTGAGTTTCTGAGCATCACTAACGGATGGTAATAGCTGGTTAGCTTGCTGGAACTGTTTCCGCCAACAGAATGTTAGATAGCAGCCAGCAGTTAGCTTAGCAATCTGCCGCGTAAACCTGCTAATAGTCACAGGGTATTCCCTTTGATGTAGTCACTCCTTGCTTTATATCGAACATGAATTGCTCCTGCAGTCTCTACTGAGACAACAACATTAGTTTGACCTAATATACATGGCTTTTAATAGACTGTTGACCCCCCAACCCTGGCCCATTTGGAGCTTGGGTAGACTCAAGCCCTTTGCAACACTGTACAGGGTGAACAAGTAAACATATTGATTGATTAATGGATAAATACAGTATACTTTCATAAAATGCACATTGTTCTACAACTAGGGGATGGTGCCTTTAAATAAATGCAGTCACTCAAACATTACAGGGACACACACAGCTTGTAATGGCAGCATGTGCCACACTTCTATACCCAGACAAAGATAAATGTTCGACAAACCCACAAACAAACACACACCCACAGTCACACCGACAAGATAACACACTTGATGTCCTCCCCCACACACTCACCACGGAGTAGTGGTCCTGTTCCTGAAGAGGATTAGTCTCCACAATGGCGTTCTTTATTCCCAGTGGAATGTGACTTTTTTTGGTGCGAGAGTCTAGCCCCCCCTCCCATCACACCCTGCCCCTCAGTGAAAAAACCTTAAACTATTTTCACTTTCCAAAAACAAAATCATCAATCAAGGCAGGTGGGCGGCTGTCAGGGGGCCAGGAATGCCCCACTTAGCCGTCACATGGCGTCGATTATTGTGTTCATCAGAACAGGGGCAGAAGCGGGTTATGACAGAATACTGAGTCTATTGTCTCTGCAGGGAGAGAGACGCTGCTATTGATTAAGACATCCACAAACAAGGGCTGCAGACAGTTTATTGGCATTCAAATTAAAGGTAAATTAGATAGATAGATATATAGATATATAGATAGATAGATAAATAAATAGATAGATAGATAGATAGATAGATAGGTAGATAAATAGAAAGATAGATATATAGATAGATATATAGATATATAGATAGATAGATAAATAGATAGATATATATATATATAGATAGATAGATAGATAGATAGATAGATGGATAATGTAGATAGATAGATAGATAGATAGATAGATAGATAATGTAGATAGATAGATAAATAAATATTTGTAAACAATATATACCTATTTTCAGGAAAAAAGCTGTATCTAAAGAGCACTCTCTAATATACCAATTTACCAAACATAGAGTCACATAGTATAGTGTACAATGAACATTATAGAATTATGTCCATTACCAGAATCAGAATACCTTTATTCGTCCCACAGAGGGGAAATGCACATTTGTTACAGCAGAAAAGAGCCAAAGACAGCTAAAGGTTAACTAATAAAAATGCATAAAAAAGTATTAAAGATAAATAATACAAAAGTTACACAATTTACAAAATACACATTCTGTAACAAAATCGATCGATCATGGACCTTCTGCCTAGGGTGCTCTGGTACCACGTACACTTATGAGCATCCTTATGTTCGAACATGGTGTTTGTTATGGCCAATCCATGACTAGCACAGAAGTCC
>NW_011342959.1:4548-17819 GCF_000735185.1 Notothenia coriiceps | reverse complement strand
TGACAAAAACTGACAGTTATGAGACAGACTAACTCTGAACGTCACCAAGCGCTCCATTACAGCTGTGTGCGTCACTCTTTAGTGTCCCCTGGTGTCCCAGCTGTGTGCGTCACTCTTTAGTGTCCCCTGGTCTCTATTACAGAAGTGTTACCTTTCAGGAATGTCTAAGTTAGACACACTCGGATGATCTTTTTACTTTAATTGATTTTAACCTTCACTTTTATCTCCACAAAAGTAAGAAGTCCTTCAAGCAGAAATGAAAGCAGTGATTGAAATGAAGATAATAACCTCACATTGGTGTGACTCACTCATCCTGAAGCCTCAAAGAGTTGGTTGTGTGTGGAGTCTAACGTAGGTTTAACCAGAGAAATGAGAAAAAATGGCTTCCTCCTCACTGTGGTTTGAAAAAGCTAATCCATAAATCACTGAGATGTGGCAAGCATTGACTAAGCATCTGGATGGTTGGTGAGTAAAAAACAAGCTCGTGGAGATGTGGTAGAAAAGGGATGGGTGTTATTATTCTAGCCAAACCTTTTCACCCCCAGATAGCTGCTAGAGAGATAGCACTTTCCTGGGGAGGAAATGGTTCGTGGCCCCGTAAAACTCTAAGGCGCCTTTGCTTCCGAACCAGCATTGCTATTGCATTCGACTGATGGCTCCGCATTTGTGTCATATCTATTTGGCTTAAATAACTCAGTTACCAAGCTGTATAACATGAGAACAAGACAAGTCAATTCCTCATGACAGCGGGTGGCAGTATACGCCGTGAAGTGTTTGCGGCCTGCCAGTAAACCCAAAGCAGAAGAAGAAGAAGGCGCGGAGCCGCAAAGTACTTGGTGTGAAAGCGGCTAAGATGTTGTTTATGATGGTTGTTGTCAAAGATTCCCTTGATAAAAGTCCAATGGGATTTTTCCATTGGACTTTGGATTATGCAGAAAATGATGATAAAAGAACATAGTAGTTTTGAGGTCTTTTAGCCACAGTGCTCAAGAATCAGCAATGCTTTTAAATCAAGCATTGACAATATTCAACTGTTTCTGATTTCACCTCCTTTTACCAACAAGAATGACAAAATACCTAATCTTTAAAACAAAAGTTAGTATGTAAACTGAATACATTGTCTACATTTAAGTCTCTTTCCTCAAATACAAAATGAGAACAATGGGTATCAGGGTTTGATAAGAACCAGGGTTAATAGTAGTCCCTAAACGGTTTGAAAAAACCAAAGCATCTGCACACTACTCTCTCTCCGTTACACACTAATGGACGCTCTCCAGATTCCCAAACAAACCCCTCAGTGTTTGCTTTGTTTACTCGCAGCTCGTGTTGAAATCGCCTCTGGCTGTCTGTGGGTTCGTTGAAAAGTCTGACACTGACGGGGGTTTTATCTCTCACTAAATTAGGATTCAGGAACTGTAGGGTCGACTTGTTTTTTCTGCAATTTGGATGGAAAACAGGTCTTTCTGTTCATTTACATTTTTCCATGACCTGAGGCCCGTACTTTAACTCGTCGTTTTTCCACAGGGCTTCTGTTTGGGGGAAATTGCTTCGAATACAGATTTGGTCAACACATATTCTGTAAATTCGACACAGATATGAAAGACTCTGACTCTGATGTGTGATTTCAGGAGGGCCATCTGTGCAATACTGGAAAAAGCCTTCACCTATAAGCTAGATTTCCCCATCACATGCTTTTTCTTCCACAATGAAACAGTTTGGTTTAATGTATTCCTACTTGTCCTCTATTTGCTTTACACATTTGTTAAGAAGCAGCCCCTCGTTGTCCTTTCACCTACATGTCTGGAATTTGGAAGGCATATGTAACATGGTGAGACGCACACAAAAGCCTCTTGGACGCATATTGAAAACCTAAATAAAACAATGAAACAGTGCTATTTGGTTTAATATGCGGTTCCTCTTGTCCCTACCTTGCTTTAGTCTTAAACTGGAGAACACATATGGATGAAACGAGCAAAGTAAATATAAGAAAAAAGCTATTTGCATGTGGAACATATTCTTCCAACGATAACAGTAACTCAAAGTGTCAAAGTCTTTGGCTAATGCCCAGTTTGCGTAACTTGTGGTGTTATAGTTAAATAATGTCACCTTTTAATACAAAAACATTTCCTGCCCTATTTTCCTCCTCTCATCTCATCTGATGTCTGACGCCCGCTGTTGACTCTTCCTCCCCCTCATCACGTCTCGTCTGAAGCCTAAATAAGGGCTTCTCTGTTCGGTAATGCAGCGTGACATTGCTTGGTCTTCCTCCCTCTCTTTCTCCATTTTAGTTATCTTCCTCTCCACCTCTATTCAAGAGAGCTGTTCCACCCAGACATCCGAAACGATCTCTGACATGAAAGGATGTACGGTATGAAGGGGGGAGTTCAAAGCTGAAGAGATCAAAGTCCTCCCTGTGATTTCATTCAACTCGTGTTTTGCATCGTTTGCCGTGATATAAAAAAGGGCTGGCTCACAAAAGCAGACTCTATCTATCTCTTGTTTTTTGTTTCTGTTGCAAAGTAAATTCCTCATGCAAGGCAAGAAGGGAGACAAAGTGTGCACACTGCAGGAGATCAGCTGGGATAATAAGATTTACAAAACAAGGCTGAGCATAGTTTGAATTCCTGCAGCTTTGACACAAAGTCAGCGATAAAAAACAATACTATGGCAGTTATTCCTTATAACAATAGTACGGTGGCCAGCAGGTGTAAATGCGCTTCAACGGCCAAAAATACTACGCACTGTACTTTCAAAACGATGCAAATATGAAAAAACACCAACGTGCCAAAACACATGCAGATTAAGAAACATCTTCACCAACTTGAGGAAACTGTTGTTGGAAATTACCTGAAATGTTTTATGGTCTTATTTTAACAATGTGATCCATCTCCTGTCCAGCTGTGTGCGTCACTCTTTAGTGTCCCCTGGTCTCCCAGCTGTGTGCGTCACTCTTTAGTGTCCCCTTGTCTCCCAGCTGTGTGCGTCACTCTTTAGTGTCCCCTGGTGGCTTCTTGCAGCGTTTCATTCATTTCATTTTCTCCTAATGGAAGTGTTTTGTCCCGTTTGCACCTGTTGGACACGTTACATTAAACTTTAGAAAAAATGTCTTCTTTTTGCTTCAACATGTGCAGCAGACGGTGAATGCCAACGCTCTTAAGACATCGCCTTGAGGAAAACTAAACGTGACATTTGAGGGCCTCCTCGCACGTCTGAATGGAGCAACATGTTTGGACAGAGTCAGTGAAAAGGGTAACGTTTGCATATGACGTGTCGACACGCTTCACAAACCCGGCAGTGACAAAAGATTTTTCCATCATTTGGACAACGAGGAAAAATATTTGCCTCAAGGTACATTTTTTTCTTACGTTGACACTTTCAAAACAGCCAAAGAGCATGTTCAGATGTGTTATCCAGTTATATAAGATGTAGCATTCTTTCTTGAGAGCAAGTTTGTGCAAGTGTTATCATCACAACACGACTGCAGATGGACATTTAGGCTTATAAGGTACTGCTAACTTAAGTCTGAAATTATTTGTTAGAAATCACTATTTTTTGTCCGGATCAATTAGAAAACCAATTTCTTGATTCTAGGAGATTTAAGGTTTTATTTTGAAGTCTTGCTTTTCTATGTCCTTTTTTCTTTAATTTCCGGGGTTCATCAAGGATCTGCGCTGATGTTTTGATGTAGAGATGTGGGTGTTGGTGCCTGAGATGTTGGAAGAAACCAAGATCATTGAGAGAAAGGTGGCTTAAACAGAACAAGAGCTGCTTCTTAGGTCTAATTTAGCAAGATGGTGATAAAGACCAACAGGATTATTGAAGCATCTGTCAAAGGAAATTACAAATCCATCGGTTGTAAATTCAGATTCAAGGTAAGACAACGGTGACCACTGTTTCGTGGATTTGCAGGGACTAGAAGTCATGAGTTACGGTTTAGACGTGGAAAAATACAGAAACCCTGGCAGAGGACGAACATCGTGACGTCTCCAAATAACCTGCACACAAGGAAACATCTCTGTACTAAAAAAGAAAAAGGCGTTCTGCTGACGGGAAGTTTCGTTAAAGGGATTTCTGACACACAAAAATAAAAAATAGCGTGACTGACTGGAAGCAGATCGCAAAGAGAGGAGGTCACCTGCAAAAAACTAAGAGGGACTTGATGTCCGAAATGCAGGAAGAAGAGGAAGGACGGACTGACGTAACAGCAAAACGAATTATTTGATTTGGAAAGCTGCTCTCATAATCAAACAGGGCCGAGGCTAAGAGGGAAACTTCAGGCTCATAAAGGGGGCCTTTTTCCCCTCAAATATATTTAATTTGATTATTTAGGTAAGCAAGCGTAAACTCTCTACGGAGGAAAGCAACCTGCAGTGCCGCTCACACACATATCTCCCTCACTTTCTCCACCTCTTTTCCCTGCTTCTCATGCTCTTTAAAGGCAGCAGATTTAGAGGAATTCTTTCTTCCTCGCCTAGGTGACATAACAGGCGGGTATGAAGGCCTGGAAAAACAACCTGTAGCAGTCTGTGTGCCAGCAAACAGTGCAGACAAACAACACTGGCATGCTAAGGGCTGTGGAGAGGCCAATATATAAGTAAAGGCTCTGAGAGGAGACAGTGATTTCCTCTGTCTGTGTTGAGCTCTGTAGACGGACGGTTTTTTTCACCGTGGAGGAATCTTGTAGCTTATGAAATTCCTTCTTAAGGCACCATAGACTCCTCTGTTTTTCTAACCCAAAGAAGGACTGAAACTCACACAAAGTTATTATCAGAGAATCGTTTTTAAGTATTTTACTGTGTTTGGGTTGATTTTCCAAGAACTTGAGAAAACCAGGGTTTTCTTTAGGTCTTTCTGTCAAAGCACATCTATTACGGTGGTTTGACCAAACAACAGTTGGGAAATTAAACTCTTCTAGACCATTTGTTTTTTTAATGGGCGAGTGATCTTCTTGGGACCTAACAGGAATGTAAGAGGCCAAACAGGTGCTAGAAACAATGTCAATAGATCTTAGTTTGGCCGTAAAGACTTTCTTAAAATGGGGTCAGAAAATGTAAACCAGTAAAAAGTTATTGCCCAATTTAATTTTAGGATTATCTTAACAACCTGCAGCAACTATTGTGTTACTTGAACATCCTTCAATTCAAGCTGCATCCTTCAAAAGCCCACTTACAGTATTTGTACGATATATAACGGAAAGTTATGTTGGAGTGTTTCTTGAGTTCTTCTACACATTTCAATCAACACAAGCAATCAATGTTCAGAACGTGGGATGACTACAAAACTTCTTGGTTAGCTTCAGGAGACGATCTTGGTTTGGATTAAAGAAGTTTGTTTGTTACGTAACTTGCTTATATGGTGTAATAGCTAAATAACTCGATGTTCAATGGAGTTTTTCTGGGTGAAAGTCCTGTGTTTGTTTGCTCTATTCAGACCGTTTTCCTACATGGACTTTGTTGCTCTTTATTCTACTTCCTTATCTCATTATATCTATATGCAGTTTCTGGTTGGATGCAAATTGCATGTCCTCGTAGTATGTGCAATGACAATGAAGCTGAATCTAATCTGATGGATGAGCATTTTGTTTTTTAACCAATCATTAATTGAGTTTTTGGGGTGGAGAAACTTCTAAAGCAGGCTCATTGACACACCCCACCCTTAATTCTCTTCTGAATTCAGTTCAAACACCAATATTTGCAGATATTTGCTCAAATTGAGGGCCACCTGTTCCTTAGAGGCACACCTGCCTGTCTGGATTATACTCACATAATAGTGCGTTTACCTTTCAAAGGCGTACGGATGAACAATGAATGAAGCCTGCCTCAACTGGCAACAAGACACCTGCCATATTCAGTCTGTCCCTGCAGAGTTCAGAGGGAAACCCCTTACATCTCCTGGACAAAGGGCAGTTTCAGAGACCACCAGCCATCCCTATCATGTAGGAAACTGAGCACAAAGAGCCAAGCCAGAAGTGGATAGTAGAAGAGGGTTTTAAAGGGAACACAAAGTCAGGATATATGTAACCTGAGTGGACTCCCTTCCCCCTTTCCTTTCTCATTGCTTTCTTTCAAAGAATCTCACACTTTAGGGTGGAAAACGCTCTGCTCCGAGACAGTTTACCTCGAAGATATTAGTCTTTTCTATCCTTTCTCTGAGTTCTCTCGTGTGGCTTAAGGTTGGAAATGTGGTTTTGTTGCTTAAAAATAAAAGCCAGCTATTTCTTAAGAGTTTATTTTGATTGTTTTGGTTGGTTTGTCAGCAGGATTAGGTCCTGACTGATTTACATTCAACTTGGTGGAAAGGTGTATCAACCCAAACCAAGTATTTCATTTTGGAGCGGATCCCAACAGCAAGGCAGAAAATCACGTTGTTGTCCACAAATGGAAACAGCATTGGCGGCGCTCTCCATGTGTCTTTCTAGTTTTATCGTGTCTTAACCTTGTTGTTATAACTGCTAAAAGTATGAAACATCTATTTGTACACCTTGATGCTCCTGCTATCACACCTCCCCTGCCTCTATGCTTAAATGATTCAACGCACATTTTTCTGCCTCAATGTTATCATTCAGAGTCTCAAATCTGTGGTTTGCCTTTATTTTGTCCTCTCCAGCGACCTGTGTCTGTCTTCTTGTTGTATGTAAACAGTGAGAGGCTTAACGTCATCATCTTTATGAAGTCAGTATGGCAGCAAGTCAGTGTGTAAAGAAAAATGCAACCATAAACTAGTTATAGAAATGCAGCTTTTGCTTCCTAATAACATGACTTCAGAATGATTTGACTTTCGCTCTGTGTTCACTTCCAACTTCCACACAGGAAGTGATGTGTTTTCAAAGCTCTGGCTTGAAATATATAGACGAACTGTGAAGTTGTGATGTCTAACACAAACAAAGGTGTTCCTGAAGGAAAAGCCTTGAAGCCACTGAGAGTTTTCCAACTCAACTGGACTGAGTCACCTTTAGCTTCCCTCTCATTTGGTCAGTCTTTCCACCTTCTTCACTTTTGGCTCACAACTTCCTCTCTTTTATATTTATATCTGTTATAAAGTGTTTTCGATGTCCTCTTTCTCTTCACACTCCACATTCTTCTTCTCCACATCAAGTTCGGACGCGCAATCCTAACTTCCTGTCTGGGGATTAGAGTTTTTCTGGAGATTGCCAAACTGGCACGGTATTTCCCAGAATCCTCAGCTCCTCCTCCCCTTCCTCCCTCCTCCTTGGTCCAGACCTGCCACCTCAACAATTAGGCAGGCTTTTCTCTACCTCAATCAAACCGAAGCAGACACGTTTTGTCCTCCAGTCTTCCTTGAAAGGCGGGACAAAAAAACCAATCTGATCTAGAATCAAAAGACGGAGATTACACCACTTTACTTTCTGAAGCAGTCTTTCAAACATATCATATCACATATCACAAACTCTTGACACTTCGTCTGCTGTGAAGCGTGGAAAATAAAAGGTCTAAGGAGTTTTTGAGGCGCCTCAGATTGGACTCAAGACACTTAATTACTAGCAGTGACATAATTACTTAAAACGCCCGTTTCCAAAGATCGAGTATTTCCATCTTTTCAAACTTGAGTAAACAAAGTGTCTCGGATTTAAATATGTTACGCAATTCAAGCATCATATGGCACTGATAATAAAGGGTTGGAACAAGAAGACTTAATGCACAACAACTCAGGAAAAGATGCCAACATGGACCCTTGACTTTAAAGTCCTTTCTCAGGAGGCTTTAACTGGGATTTGTTTCCAAGCTAGGTCTAATTTCACAAAGTGTGGAAACTCTTCAATTGGAGGTCAGAGAAACGTCCCTCAGCAGATGAATATAAAAAAAAAGACTTCTTGCGGCATGATTCTGCAAATCAAAGAAGCTCAAACACCCAAATGTCGACTCATTGCAGTGTCTGGTTGGACGGGCAATTACAATAAGGTTGAATAGAATCAGATCTAAAAGGATAAGGACTTAAAACTTAGCATTTTGTCTTTTAACTTATCATTAATTAGGTTTTTGGAGTGGAGAACCTTCCAAAGCAGGTTCGGAAAGTTGTGTTTTTTACTCAGTGACACACCCTACCCTTAATTCTCTTCTGAATTCAGTTTAAACACCAATATTTGCAGATATTTGCTCAAGTTCAGCCACTATTTGAGCTTTTGGGTCGCAAAACTGATTAGCTCTGGCTCCTAGAAGTGCTGGATGGGATTGAAGCTAGAAAGAAACTGTAACATCCATTGCTCTATGCAGCTCGTGCTTGGTGTTGTCACGTTGAAACAGGAAAAAGGCCCAAACACAAACTCTTGACACTTCGTCTGCTGTCAGATTAACATTTTTCTTCAAACTGAAAGGCACAAGCGTTCAGAGAAAAGGCCCCAAAGCAGGAATTGTTCTCCTCGTTCTTGTCAGCAAATCCCTTTCCCCCGTGGCTGAGCTTAAAAGTGACGTCCCGACACTTGAAGGCATCTGAACTAACGAGCAGCGAGCCTGAAACAGCTGGTAACCGATTCCCATGGAAACACACATTCCTGAACACGGGAGTAATCAGAGAGAGAGGGGGGAGTCACCGGGAGGGAGATATTTGTGGGAGAAAAAACACTCCTTTTGCTCGTTGTTGGAATCCCATGCACGCGCAATCTTCTTCCCTCTCTTATTGTATGTCTTTCTTTACTATGTCTCCATCAGTTACTTTAAAACCCTGCAGAATGCATTAAGAAAAATTAGGAAATGCTCAAAAACTGTCTTTGTTTGACCGCTATAATCAACTCAAAGCAAGATAAATAAAGCGGCACATCAACCCAATCGTCTTTCCACTTGTGTTTATGTATTTATTTCTTATTTTTTCTTCAGTTATTTCACTTTCATTGAAGTTAACCGTCTAGAAAGGGTGAACAAAAACAGGCAAAAACGGAGAAACAGCCGCAGTTTCTTCATTGTTTAACAGCAGATAATCAACTCAAAGCAAAATAAATACGGCAACACATCAACCCAATCTACTTTCCACTTGTATTTATGTCTTTCTTTAATATTCTTCTCGCTCATGGAGGTAAACCCTGCAGAAAGGGTGAACCTCCCCCTCCTCTATTTGTCGATGTGGCACACAATACCTAATGGCAGCTTGTTTACCTGCAGGGCGTGATTTCCCTCGCAGCTGTTTTGGCCGTAATGACAGAGGCGGGTCGCTCTCTGAGGTGCTCCTTAAACCAGATGTCAGTCATTTGAGAATAAATTAAACCAGGTGGACGATTGGGAAATTACCACGGACAGAAACGCTGGATAATCCGTTGCATTCAGCGTTGAGTTTGCAGCAAGAAGAGATTGGATTTGCTTTGGTCAGACTTTTACTTGATTTCCTGCAACTGACCAAGGCATGTGATTGTTTACTTGATTGCAACTGACAAATAAATGTCATTTAAGGGCAACACATACCTCAAAAGAATATATAAAAAAGGTTGTTTTCCAGAAGAGAAATCCCACAAAAATTAAACCTAGGGTTAGGGTCAGGGTTAATCTTGCAGTTCTATATGTTATCTATGTAATATGTTATTGTGTTTTTATATGTTTGTAGTTATTGTGATTGTTATCTTGTTGTTATCCTATTGTATTATTCTATATTGTTTTTGTTCCCTGTACAGCACTTTCTAAAGTGTTTCTACAGTGTGATGAAAGTGTCTGGAGATGTGTTGCAGAGTGAGCGCTCTTACCGTTAGCTTTGCAGAGAAGAAGTCAGCAGTGTTCAGAGTTCAGGGCGATCTAAAAGCTTCAACTGTTCACTCAGAAGACATTACCAGTGGGACGTCCCAGTTTCAGACACATTCCCCTCCATTACTCCCCCCCTCCCATTACTCCCACTCTCTCTCTCTCTCTCTACTCTGGTGGGAGTGGTCTAATGTCTCAGAGAATGCACTGGAAACTGCAGTTAGAAAGTTTTCCAATACGTTTTTTCACTGGCTGTATGATATAGGAGACGTGTGGCGCAGTGGATAGAGCGTTGGTGTTAGGATCAGGTTCAAACCCCACTGCAGTCAGCATGTCGTTGTGTTAGGAAAAGATAAGCATGTTATAGCCGATTTTTAAATAGATCAGATTCAACCTTATGGTTATTGTTTAAAGATCCCCTATTATACTGTTTCTCATCAATATATCACAGGTCTCAGATATATCCAGAGCCTGTCTCTGATTGGCTGAAACTCCAAACAGATCATTGCAGCATTACCGATAATCCCCTCTGTTTCAGCCCTGTTTCCAAAGTGCTGATTCTCTGTCTGTTACTTTAGATGAAAATAAGGAGCCCCTCCCCACGCCCCTCTGATGCGGCTTTCACACCAGCGCTTTTCCCTTTCTAGCTCCGAGCTAGAGCTTTTCTGGTTCAGCTCCGGTTTCCCTTTTCTGCTCCCCGCTCTGTTCACACCGCCCAGAGCCCGACTGGTGCTGCCGCTGCTGCGTCATGACGTCACCGTTTACATCGCTGATTTGCTCCCCAATGGCGCTCACAACAACAACAATGGGGGACTGCGTCGGGTCGATGATCGTGTTGCTTTTAATCACACGAAGTCAGATTAAATAAAATAACGACTTCTCCAACCTTATGCTTTTTTTTCAGAGTGCCATGGTTCATTGTTAATGAATGTGTTTCAGTGGCATTTACCGACCGCTGCAGTGCTGGCTGCTCTTCCACAGGAGTTTATTCTCCCGTTAGCTCCCGGTTAGCTCACACTGCAGCGGCCGCTCTAAAGTATTTACTGTCTGACTTTATAAAGTGTGTTTATAAGCACTACTGCTTGTAGGCAGGCATGACGAGACTCTTCAGTCGACCCATGTTCAGGGGAGGTGGGTTTAGTTTCCTGCACGCCTCAACGTAAGAGAGACGTAAGCAACGCCGCCTCTTAGCTCCGAAGCTCTTGCCTCTAGACCGACAATTTTTTGGAGCTGGAAGTGAACCGGATTCCGGAGCTAAGAGGCGGCGCCGCTGCGGTGTGAACAGGAAAAAACGGTACTTTTCAGGCTCCAAAAGCTGAAAACGCGTTGGTGTGAAAGGGGCATGAGAGACATTTGGTTAAAAAGAACTCAATGGTGCTCTAGGAGGAGATTCAGGTGATAAGGGGGGGGGGGGTTACCTTGGTTGCTGATTGGCTAATGGTTACACAAGACCGTCACGTAAGCAAACCACTAAAGCTTCTTTGTGTAGTGTTGAAAACGACAAATCTCACAGATCAGATCATCTCTCTGAGCAGCTGCGTGGATCAGGAACACTTCACTGACGCCAAATCTAAAGTGGATTGTGCATAACAGGTGACCTTTAAAGTACAACGAAATGTTAGAATCCCAGATCAGATGCACCCTGAAGGCTCTTTGAGCAGGTTGTCTCTCAGTGATCCTGCTGTTATGTTAAATGTTTGTTGTTTGTTTTTCATGTATTGTGTCTTGATATTTGTCTGTTGATGTTAAACATGGAGCTGCTGTGATGCCAGTCACATCTCAGACTTGATCTGACCATTAAAGTATTATCGTATCGTATCGTATCGTATCGTATCGTAAATTGGGAGATTATTGCAGTTTGCATCCAACCAGAAAGTGTCAAGGGGACATAAAGTGCATGACGTTACAGTATTGTGTGATATAGTGGCAGAGAGACTCACCTATTTAAAAATGTATTTTAGTTGTTATTTTGATGTATTCTTGTTTTATTCAGTCCTGTGTTTTGGGTTTAAGTGTTTTTATCAATCACAAAGTTATGTTTGACTTCATATTTATTACAACAACTATACCACTCGTGCCAGATTACACACGTCTACTGTATTTGGGATGTTAAATCCTGAATACACACTGATTGAGGGCATTAGACTGGATCACAGACAGCAGTATTGAAGCAACACTTTTCACCACCTGTCTTCCACACATTTACATTATTGCGGCCTTAAAGACGTCAAACAACTTCCAGAATAGGAAGTGGAGGTTTTATGTTGAAAACAAACATACCCTGCAGGAGAGAGCAGTTCATGGGTCTCTAATTTAAGGAGAAAGTCTTTGATGTTCACCTCTCTGACCCCGAGACCCTCTGTTTCACTTCTATATTCCTACTCTTAGAGGTCAAAGGTCAGAGGTCAAGCTGAGACCGGACAGCAGTCATGGAGCTGGAGGGGAATCAGTTTTGTGGTGAGAGGAAATTCCTTATTTATTTTAACCTAAACCACGATTTCCTTAAGCTAGCTTGATATGTGTTGGACAACGCAGGGGGATACAAAATAATAAAATAAATAAAGATATTGTAAATAAATACAAATAAATGAAAATGTGATTAAATAAATGTAAAGGCTTCATGTATTCAGTGTGTGTCAGTGGAAGTCTTATGATGACTAGACTCTGAGTCTTGCATTTTTACTCCATCACTCATATCCATTTGCCCGAGTTCCTGTAAGACTGAACCCAGGGAATACCTTCAGTCCTCAGGAGAGCTCACAGTAACTCTTCATCCGGTGGAACATCTTTTTTGTATTTTGTTTTGTATTCATCAATTCAATATCATACTACATACTGATATACACCTGAACATCAGCAGGAGAGGACTCTTTAAAGTAGAGACACTACATACTGATATACACCTGAACATCAGCAGGAGAGGACTCTTTAAAGTAGAGACACTACATACTGATATACACCTGAACATCAGCAGGAGAGAACTCTTTAAAGTAGAGTCACTACATACTGATATACACCTGAACATCAGCAGGAGAGGACTCTTTAAAGTAGAGACACTACATACTGATATACACCTGAACATCAGCAGGAGAGGACTCTTTAAAGTAGAGACACTACATACTGATATACACCTGAACATCAGCAGGAGAGGACTCTTTAAAGTAGAGACACTACATACTGATATACACCTGAACATCAGCAGGAGAGGACTCTTTAAAGTAGAGACACTACATACTGATATACACCTGAACATCAGCAGGAGAGGACTCTTTAAAGTAGAGACACTACATACTGATATACACCTGAACATCAGCAGGAGAGGACTCTTTAAAGTAGAGACGCTACATACTGATATACACCTGAACATCAGCAGGAGAGGACTCTTTAAAGTAGAGACGCTACATACTGATATACACCTGTACATCAGCAGGAGAGAACTCTTTAAAGTAGAGACACTACATACTGATATACACCTGAACATCAGCAGGAGAGGACTCTTTAAAGTAGAGACACTAACGATACTGATATACACCTGAACATACAGCAGGTAGAGGACTCTTTAAAGCAGAGACACTACGATACTGATATACA